>NW_026738167.1:0-24000 GCF_949786415.1 Peromyscus eremicus
GCGCCATATCTAGGTCAATTCTGCTTAGGAAACTGACAAGAACAGTAGATCCTCTTCCGTCCCATACACTGTACTTGCTGATAACAGACGCCAGTGCTATTTGCCCTGTGTATGACAATGGGAACACAATAGTGACTCTTCTTACCTGAAAACTACTCTTGCTTGTAGGACCAGAAACTGCATGTGATTCAACTCCATTTAGGACTGGGAAACAAACGCTAGCTCGCTTTACAAGAAAAACACTCTGCTTTTGAGAAAAGAGCACTCTTCTATTCTACTGTGTTTCCTATAGGTCCAGAATAGTGAGCTTGCTCAGAACAAAAGAACTGTGCTTCCTACACACACGGGCTATATCTAGTTCAACTCTGCTTAGGAAACTGACAAGAACATTAGCTCCTCTTCAGTCCAATACACTGCACATGCTGGGAACAGACGCCAGTGCTATTTGCCCTGTGTATGACAATGGGAGCACAATAGTGACTCTTCTTACCTGAAAACTACTCTTGCTTGTAGGACCAGAAACTGCATGTGATTCAACTCCATTTAGGACTGCGCAACAAACGCTAGCTTGCCTTACAAGAAAAACACTCTGCTTTGAGAAAAGGGCACTCTTCTACTCTAATGTGTTTCCTATGTGTTCAGTCAGTGAGCTTACAGTACAAAAGAACTGTGCTTCCTACACACACGGGCCATATATAGTTCAACTCTGCTTAGGAAACTGACAAGAACAGTAGCTCCTCTTCAGTCCAATACACTGTACTTGATGGGAACAGACGCGAGTCCTCTTTGCACTGTGTTTGGCAATGGGAGCGCAATAGTGATTTTCCTTACCAGAAAACAACTCTTGCTCGTAGGATCAAAAACTGCACGTGATTCAACTCCATTTAGGACTGGGAAACAAATGCTAGCTCCCCTTACAAGAAACACACTCTGCTTTTGGGAAAAGATCACTCTTCTTTACTGTGTTTCCTATAGGGCCAGAACAGTGAGCTTACTCAGAACAAAAGAACTGTGCTTCCTACACACACGGCCATATCTAGTTCAATGTTGCTTAAGAAACTAACAAGAACAGTAGATCCTCTTCAGTCCCATACACTGTACTTGCTGGGAACAGACGCGAGTGCTATTTGCACTGTATATGGCAATGGGAGTGAAATAGTGACTCTTCTTACCAAAAACAACTCTTGCTCGTAGGACCAGAAACTGCATGGGATTCAACTCTTTTTAGGACGGGAAACAAATGCTAGCTCACCTTACAAGAAACACTCTCTGCTTTTGAGAAAAGAGCACTCTTCTAATCTACTGTATTTCCTATAGGACCAGAATAGTGAGCTTGCTCAGAACAAAAGAACTGTGCTTCCTACAAACACGGGCTATATCTAGTTCAACTCTGCTTAAGAAACTGACAAGAAGAGTAGCTCCTCTTCAGTCCAATACACTGTACTTGATGGGAACAGACGCCAGTGCTATTTGCCCTGTGTATGACAATGGGAGCTCAATAGTGACTCTTCTTACCAGAAAAAAACTCTTGCTCGTAGGACCAGAAACTGCATGTGATTCAACTCCATTTAGGACTGCGCAACAAACGCTAGCTTGCCTTACAAGAAAAACACTCTGCTTTTGAGAAAAGGGCACTCTTGTACTCTAATGTGTTTTCTATGGGTTCGATCAGTGAGCTTACACTACAAAAGAACTGTGCTTCCTACACACACGGGCCATATCTAGTTCAACTCTGCTTAGGAAACTGACAAGAACAGTAGCTCCTCTTCAGTCCAATACACTGTACTTGATGGGAACAGACGCGAGTCCTCTTTGCACTGTGGGTGGCAATGGGAGCGCAATAGTGATTTTCCTTACCTGAAAAAAACTCTTGCTCATAGGATCAAAAACTGCATGTGATTCAACTCCATTTAGGACTGGGAAACAAATGCTAGCTCCCCTTACACGAAACACACTCTGCTTTTGAGAAAAGATCACTCTTCTACTCTACTGTGTTTCCTATAGGGCCAGAAGAGTGAGCTTACTCAGAACAAAAGAACTGTGCTTCCTACACACACGGCCATATCTAGTTCAATGTTGCTTAGGAAACTAACAAGAACAGTAGATCCTCTTCAGTCCCATACACTGTACTTGCTGGGAACAGACGTGAGTGCTATTTGCACTGTATATGGCAATGGGAACGAAATAGTGACTCTTCTTACCAGAAAACAACTCTTGCTCGTAGGACCAGAAACAGCATGTGATTCAACTCCTTTTAGGACGGGAAACAAACGCTAGCTCGCCTTACAAGAAACACTCTCTTCTTTTGAGAAAAGAGCACTCTTCTACTCTACAGTGTTTCCTATGGAGTCCGAACAGTGAGCTTGCTCAGAACAAAAGAACTGTACTTCCTACACACACGGGCCATATCTAGTTCAACTCTACTTAGGAAACTGACAAGAACAGTTGCTCGTCTTCAGTCCAATACACTGTACTTGCTGGGAAATGACGCTAGTGCTATTTGCACTGTGTATGTCACTAAGAGCGCAATAGTGACTTTCCTTACCAGAAAACAACTTTAGCTCGTAGGACCAGAAACTGCATGTGATTCAACTCTTTTTAAGACTGGGAACCAAACGCTAGCTCGCTTTACGAGAAACACACTCTGCTTTTGAGAAAAGAGCACTCTTCTACTCTACTGTGTTTCATACAGGGCCAGGATAGTGAGCTTGCTCAGAAAAAAAGAACGGTGCTTCCTACTCACAGGGGCCATATCTAGTTCAACTCTTCTTAGGAAACTGAGAAGAACAGTAGCTCATCTTCAGTCCAATACACTGTACTTGGTGGGAACAGACGCCAGTGCTATTTGCCCTGTGTATGACAATGGGAGCTCAATAGTGACTCTTCTTACCAGAAAAAAACTCTTGCTCGTAGGACCAGAACCTGCATGTGATTCAACTCCATTTAGGACTGCGAAACAAACGCCAGCTCGCCTTACAAGAAACACACTCTGCTTTTGAGAAAAGAGCACTCTTCTACTCTACAGTGTTTCCTATGGGGTCCGAACAGTGAGCTTGCTCAGAACAAAAGAACTGTGCTTCCTACACACACCGGCTATATCTAGTTCAACTTTGCTTAGGAAACTGACAAGAACAGTAGATCCTCTTCCATCCCATACACTGTACTTGCTGGGAACAGACGCCAGTGCTATTTGCCCTGTGTATGACAATGGGAGCGCAATAGTGACTCTTCTTACCAGAAAACAACTCTTGCTCGTAGGACCAAAAACTGCATGTGCTTTAACTCCATTTAGGACTGGGAAACAAACGCTAGCTCGCCTTACAAGAAACACACTCTGCTTTTGAGAATAGAGCACTCTTCTACTCTACTGTGTTTCCTACAGGGCCAAAACAGTGAGCTTGCTCAGAGCAAAAGAACTGTGCTTCCTACACACACGGCCATATCTAGTTCAATTCTGCTTAGGAAACGGACAAGAACAGTAGATCCTATTCCGTCCCATACACTGTACTTGCTGGTAACAGATGCCAGTGCTATTTGCCCTGTGTATGACAATGGGAGCACAATAGTGACTCTTCTTACCAGAAAACAATTCTTGCTCGTAGGACCAGAAACTGCATGTGATTCAACTCCATTTAGGACTGGGAAACAAACGCTAGCTCGCTTTACAAGAAAAACACTCTGCTTTTGAGAAAAGAGCACTCTTCTACTCTACTGTGTTTCCTATAGGGCTAGAATAGTGAGCTTGCTCAGAACAAAGGAACTGTGCTTCCTACACACACGGGCTATATCTAGTTCAACTCTGCTGAGGAAACTGACAAGAACAGTAGCTCCTCTTCAGTCCAATACACTGTATATGCTGGGAACAGACGCCAGTGCTATTTGCCCTGTGTATGATAATGGGAGCGCAATAGTGACTCTCCTTACCAGAAAACAACTCTTGCTCATAGGACCAGAAACTGTACGTGATTCAACTCCATTTATAACTGGGAAACAAACACTAGCTCGCCTTACAATAAACAAACTCTGCTTTTGAGAAAAGAGCACTCTTCTAGTCTAATGTGATTTTTTTGTAGGGCTAAAATAGTGAGCTACTCAGAACAAAAGAACTGTGCTTCCTACACACACCGACTATATCTAGTTCAACTCTGCTTAGGAAACTGACAAGAACAGTAGATCCTCTTCAGTCAAATACACTGTACATGCTGGGAATAGACGCCAGTGCTATTTGCCCTGTGTATGGCAATGGGAGCGCAATAGTGACTCTTCTTACAAGAAAAACAACTCTTGCTCGTAGGACCAGAAACTGCATGTGATTCAACTCCATTTAGGACTGCGCAACAAACGCTAGCTTGCCTTACAAGAAAAACACTCTGCTTTTGAGAAAAGGGCACTCTTCTAATTTAATGTGTTTCCTATGGGTTCGATCAGTGAGCTTACAGTACAAAAGAACTGTGCTCCCTACACACACGGGCCATATCTAGTTCAAATCTGCTTAGGAAAATGACAAGAACAGTAGCTCCTCTTCAGTCCAATACACTGAACTTGATGGGAACAGACGCGAGTCCTCTTTGCACTGTGTGTGGCAATGGGAAGGCAATAGTGATTTCCCTTACCAGAAAACAACTCTTGCTCGTAGGATCAAAAACTGCATGTGATTCAACTACATTTAGGACTGGGAAACAAACGCTAGGTCCCCTTACAAGAAACACATTCTGCTTTTGAGAAAAGAGCACTCTTCTACTCTACTGTGTTTTCTATAGGGCCAGAATAGTGAGCTTGCTCAGAACAAAAGAACTGTGCTTCCTACACACAGGGGCCATATCTAGTTCAACTCTGCTTAGGAAACTGAGAAGAACAGTAGCTCATCTTCAGTCCAATACAGTGTACTTGCTGGGAACAGACGCGAGTGCTATTTGCACTATGTATGGCAATGGGATCTCAATAGTGACTTTCCTTACCAGAAAACAACTCTAGCTCGTAGGACCAAAAACTGCATGTGATTCAACTCCATTTAGGACTGGGAAACAAACGCTAGCTCACCTTACAAGAAACACACTCTGCTTTTGAGAAAAGAGCACTCTTCTACTCTACTGTGTTTCCTACAGGGCCAAAACCGTGAGCTTGCTCAGAACAAAAGAACTGTGCTTCCTACACACACGGCCATATCTAGTTCAATTCTGCTTAAGAAACTGACAAGAACAGTAGATCCTCTTCCGTGCCATACACTGTACTTGCTGGGAACAGTCGCCAGTGCTATTTGCCCTGTGTATGACAATGGGAGCACAATAGTGACTCTTCTTACCAGAAAACAACTCTTGCTAATAGGACCAGAAACTGCATGTGATTCAACTCCATTTAGGACTGGGAAACAAACGCTAGCTCGCTTTACAAGAAAAACACTCTGCTTTTGAGAAAACAGCACTCTTCTACTCTACTGTGTTTCCTATAGGGCCAGAATAGTGAGCTTTCTCAGAACAAAAGAACTGTGCTTCCTACACACACGGGCTATATCTAGTTCAACTCTCCTTAGGAAACTGACAAGAACAGTAGCTCCTCTTCAGTCCAATACACTGTATATGCTGGGAACAGACGCCAGTGCTATTTGCCCTGTGTATGGTAATGGGAGCGCAATAGTGACTCTTCTTACCAGAAAACAACTCTTGCTCATAGGACCAGAAACTGAACGTGATTCAACTCCATTTATAACTGGGAAACAAACGCTAGCTAGCCTTACAATAAACAAACTCTGCTTTTGATAAAAGAGCACTCTTCTAGTCTAATGTGTTTTTTTGTAGGTCCAGAATAGTGAGCTTCTTAAGAACAAAAGAACTGTGCTTCCTACACACACCGACTATATCTAGTTCAACTCTGCTTAGGAAACTGACAAGAACAGTAGATCCTCTTCAGTCCAATACACTGTACATGCTGGGAACAGACGCCAGTGCTATTTGCCCTGTGTATGACAATGGGAGCGCAAGAGTGACTCTTCTTACCAGAAAACAACTCTTGCTCATAGGACCAGAAACTGCATGTGACACAACTCCATTTAGGACTGGGAAACAAACGCTAGCTCGATTACAAGAAACACACTCTGCTTTTGAGAAAAGAGCACTCTTCTACTCTACTGTGTTTCCTATAGGGCCAGAATAGTGAGTTTGCTCAGAACAAAAGAACTGTGCTTCCTACACACAGGGGCCATATCTAGTTCAACTCTGCTTAGGAAACTGAGAAGACCAGTAACTCATCTTCAGTCCAATACAGTGTACTTGCTGGGAACAGACGCGAGTGCTATTTGCACTATGTATGGCAATGGGAGCTCAATAGTGACTTTCTTTACCAGAAAACAACTCTAGCTCGTAGGACCAAAAACTGCATGTGATTCAACTCCATTTAGGACTGGGAAACAAACGCTAGCTCGCCTTACAAGAAACACACTCTGCTTTTGAGAAAAGAGCAATCTTCTACTCTACTGTGTTTCCTATAGGGCCAAAACAGTGAGCTTGCTCAGAACAAAAGAACTGTGCTTCCTACACACACGGCCATATCTAGTTCAATTCTTCTTAGGAAACAGACAAGAACAGTAGATCCTCTTCAGTCCAATACACTGTACATGCTGGGAACAGACGCGAGTGCTATTTGCCCTGTGTATGACAATGGGAGCACAATAGTGACTCTTCTTACCAGAAAACAACTCTTGCTTGTAGGACCAGAAACTGCATGTGATTCAACTCCATTTAGGACTGGGAAACAAACGCTAGCTCGCCTTACAAGAAACACACTCTGCTTTTGAGAAAAGAGCACTCTTCTACTCTACTGTGTTTCCTATAGGGCCAGAACAGTGAGCTTGCTCAGAACAAAAGAAATGTGCTTCCTACACACACGGGCCGTGTCTAGTTCAACTCTGCTTAGCAAACTGACAAGAACAGTAGCTCCTTTTCAGGCCAATACACTGTACATGCTGGGAAGAGACGCCAGTGCTATTTGCCCTGTGTATGACAATGGGAGCACAATAGTGACTCTTCTTACCAGAAAGCAACTCTTGCTCGTAGGACCAGAAACTGCATGGGACTCAACTCCATTTAGGACTGGGAAACAAACGCTAGCTCGATTACAAGAAACACACTCTGCTTTTGAGAAAAGAGCACTCTTCTACTCTACTGTGTTTCATTTGGGGTCCAAACAGTGAGCTTGCTCAGAACAAAAGAACTGTGCTTCCTACACACGGGACATATCCAGTTCAATTCTGCTTAGGAAACTGACAAGAACAGTAGATCCTCTTCAGTCCAATACACTGTACATGCAGGGGAAAGATGCTAGTGCTATTTGCAATGTGTATTACAATGGGACCGCAATAGTGACTCTTCTTACCAGAAAACATCTCTTGCTCATAGGACCACAAACTGCATGTGATTCAACTCCATTTAGGACTGCGAAACAAACGCTAGCTCGCCTTACAAGAAACAAACTCTGCTTTTGAGAAAAGAGCACTCTTCTACTCTGCTGTGTTTCCTTTGGGGTCCAAACAGTGAGCTTGCTCAGAACAAAAGAACTGTGCTTCCTACACACACGGTCTATATCTACTTCAACTCTGCTTTGGAAACTGACAAGAACAGTAGCTCCTCTTCAGTCCATTACAAGGTACTTGATGGGAACAGACGCCAGTGCTATTTGCCCTGTGTATGACAATGGGAGTTCAATAGTTACTCTTCTTACTAGAAAAAAAACTCTTGATCATAGGACCAGAAACTGCATGTGATTCAACTCCATTTAGGACTGCGCAACAAACGCTAGCTTGCCTTAAAAGAAAAACACTCTGCTTTGAGAAAAGGGCACTCTTCTACTCTAATATGTTTCCTATGTGTTCAGTCAGTGAGCTTACAGTACAAAAGAACTGTGCTTCCTACACACACGGGCCATATATAGTTCAACTCTGCTTAGGAAACTGACAAGAACAGTAGCTCCTCTTCAGTCCAATACACTGTACTTGATGGGAACAGACGCGAGTCCTCTTTGCACTGTGTTTGGCAATGGGAGCGCAATAGTGATTTTCCTTACCAGAAAACAACTCTTGCTCGTAGGATCAAAAACTGCACGTGATTCAACTCCATTTAGGACTGGGAAACAAATGCTAGCTCCCCTTACAAGAAACACACTCTGCTTTTGGGAAAAGATCACTCTTCTTTACTGTGTTTCCTATAGGGCCAGAACAGTGAGCTTACTCAGAACAAAAGAACTGTGCTTCCTACACACACGGCCATATCTAGTTCAATGTTGCTTAAGAAACTAACAAGAACAGTAGATCCTCTTCAACCCATACACTGTACTTGCTGGGAACAGACGCGAGTGCTATTTGCACTGTATATGGCAATGGGAGCGAAATAGTGACTCTTCTTACCAAAAACAACTCTTGCTCGTAGGACCAGAAACTGCATGTGATTCAACTCCTTTTAGGACGGGAAACAAACGCTAGCTCACCTTACAAGAAACACTCTCTGCTTTTGAGAAAAGAGCACTTTTCTAATCTACTGTATTTCCTATAGGACCAGAATAGTGAGCTTGCTCAGAACAAAAGAACTGTGCTTCCTACAAACACGGGCTATATCTAGTTCAACTCTGCTTAAGAAACTGACAAGAAGAGTAGCTCCTCTTCAGTCCAATACACTGTACTTGATGGGAACAGACGCCAGTGCTATTTGCCCTGTGTATGACAATGGGAGCTCAATAGTGACTCTTCTTACCAGAAAAAAACTCTTGCTCGTAGGACCAGAAACTGCATGTGATTCAACTCCATTTAGGACTGCGCAACAAACGCTAGCTTGCCTTACAAGAAAAACACTCTGCTTTTGAGAAAAGGGCACTCTTGTACTCTAATGTGTTTCCTATGGGTTCGAACAGTGAGCTTACACTACAAAAGAACTGTGCTTCCTACACACACGGGCCATATCTAGTTCAACTCTGCTTAGGAAACTGACAAGAACAGTAGCTCCTCTTCAGTCCAATACACTGTACTTGATGGGAACAGACGCGAGTCCTCTTTGCACTGTGTGTGGCAATGGGAGCTCAATAGTGACTCTTCTTACCAGAAAAAAACTCTTGCTCGTAGGACCAGAAACTGCATGTGATTCAACTCCATTTAGGACTGGGAAACAAATGCTAGCTCCCCTTACAAGAAACACACTCTGCTTTTGAGAAAAGATTACTCTTCTACTCTACTGTGTTTCCTATAGGGCCAGAAGAGTGAGCTTACTCAGAACAAAAGAACTGTGCTTCCTACACACACGGCCATATCTAGTTCAATGTTGCTTAGGAAACTAACAAGAACAGTAGATCCTCTTCAGTCCCATACACTGTACTTGCTGGGAACAGACGTGAGTGCTATTTGCACTGTATATGGCAATGGGAACGAAATAGTGACTCTTCTTACCAGAAAACAACTCTTGCTCGTAGGACCAGAAACAGCATGTGATTCAACTCCTTTTAGGACGGGAAACAAACGCTAGCTCGCCTTACAAGAAACACTCTCTTCTTTTGAGAAAAGAGCACTCTTCTACTCTACAGTGTTTCCTATGGAGTCCGAACAGTGAGCTTGCTCAGAACAAAAGAACTGTGCTTCCTACACACACGGGCCATATCTAGTTCAACTCTACTTAGGAAACTGACAAGAACAGTTGCTCGTCTTCAGTCCAATACACTGTACTTGCTAGGAAATGACGCTAGTGCTATTTGCACTGTGTATGTCACTGGGAGCGCAATAGTGACTTTCCTTACCAGAAAACAACTTTAGCTCGTAGGACCAGAAACTGCATGTGATTCAACTCTTTTTAAGACTGGGAACCAAACGCTAGCTCGCTTTACGAGAAACACACTCTGCTTTTGAGAAAAGAGCACTCTTCTACTCTACTGTGTTTCATACAGGGCCAGGATAGTGAGCTTGCTCAGAAAAAAAGAACGGTGCTTCCTACTCACAGGGGCCATATCTAGTTCAACTCTTTTTAGGAAACTGAGAAGAACAGTAGCTCATCTTCAGTCCAATACACTGTACTGGGTGGGAACAGACGCCAGTGCTATTTGCCCTGTGTATGACAATGGGAGCTCAATAGTGACTCTTCTTACCAGAAAAAAACTCTTGCTCGTAGGACCAGAACCTGCATGTGATTCAACTCCATTTAGGACTGCGAAACAAACGCCAGCTCGCCTTACAAGAAACACACTCTGCTTTTGAGAAAAGAGCACTCTTCTACTCTACAGTGTTTCCTATGGGGTCCGAACAGTGAGCTTGCTCAGAACAAAAGAACTGTGCTTCCTACACACACCGGCTATATCTAGTTCAACTTTGCTTAGGAAACTGACAAGAACAGTAGATCCTCTTCCATCCCATACACTGTACTTGCTGGGAACAGACGCCAGTGCTATTTGCCCTGTGTATGACAATGGGAGCGCAATAGTGACTCTTCTTACCAGAAAACAACTCTTGCTCGTAGGACCAAAAACTGCATGTGCTTTAACTCCATTTAGGACTGGGAAACAAACGCTAGCTCGCCTTACAAGAAACACACTCTGCTTTTGAGAATAGAGCACTCTTCTACTCTACTGTGTTTCCTACAGGGCCAAAACAGTGAGCTTGCTCAGAACAAAAGAACTGTGCTTCCTACACACACGGCCATATCTAGTTCAATTCTGCTTAGGAAACGGACAAGAACAGTAGATCCTCTTCCGTCCCATACACTGTACTTGCTGGTAACAGACGCCAGTGCTATTTGCCCTGTGTATGACAATGGGAGCACAATAGTGACTCTTCTTACCAGAAAACAATTCTTGCTCGTAGGACCAGAAACTGCATGTGATTCAACTCCATTTAGGACTGGGAAACAAACGCTAGCTCGCTTTACAAGAAAAACACTCTGCTTTTGAGAAAAGAGCACTCTTCTACTCTACTGTGTTTCCTATAGGGCTAGAATAGTGAGCTTGCTCAGAACAAAGGAACTGTGCTTCCTACACACACGGGCTATATCTAGTTCAACTCTGCTGAGGAAACTGACAAGAACAGTAGCTCCTCTTCAGTCCAATACACTGTATATGCTGGGAACAGACGCCAGTGCTATTTGCCCTGTGTATGATAATGGGAGCGCAATAGTGACTCTCCCTACCAGAAAACAACTCTTGCTCATAGGACCAGAAACTGTACGTGATTCAACTCCATTTATAACTGGGAAACAAACACTAGCTCGCCTTACAATAAACAAACTCTGCTTTTGAGAAAAGAGCACTCTTCTAGTCTAATGTGATTTTTTTGTAGGGCTAGAATAGTGAGCTGCTCAGAACAAAAGAACTGTGCTTCCTACACACACCGACTATATCTAGTTCAACTCTGCTTAGGAAACTGAAAAGAACAGTAGATCCTCTTCAGTCAAATACACTGTACATGCTGGGAATAGACGCCAGTGCTATTTGCCCTGTGTATGACAATGGGAGCGCAATAGTGACTCTTCTTACAAGAAAAACAACTCTTGCTCGTAGGACCAGAAACTGCATGTGATTCAACTCCATTTAGGACTGCGCAACAAACGCTAGCTTGCCTTACAAGAAAAACACTCTGCTTTTGAGAAAAGGGCACTCTTCTAATTTAATGTGTTTCCTATGGGTTCGATCAGTGAGCTTACAGTACAAAAGAACTGTGCTCCCTACACACACGGGCCATATCTAGTTCAAATCTGCTTAGGAAAATGACAAGAACAGTAGCTCCTCTTCAGTCCAATACACTGAACTTGATGGGAACAGACGCGAGTCCTCTTTGCACTGTGTGTGGCAATGGGAAGGCAATAGTGATTTCCCTTACCAGAAAACAACTCTTGCTCGTAGGATCAAAAACTGCATGTGATTCAACTACATTTAGGACTGGGAAACAAACGCTAGGTCCCCTTACAAGAAACACATTCTGCTTTTGAGAAAAGAGCACTCTTCTACTCTACTGTGTTTCCTACAGGGCCAAAACCGTGAGCTTGCTCAGAACAAAAGAACTGTGCTTCCTACACACACGGCCATATCTAGTTCAATTCTGCTTAAGAAACTGACAAGAACAGTAGATCCTCTTCCGTCCCATACACTGTACTTGCTGGGAACAGTCGCCAGTGCTATTTGCCCTGTGTATGACAATGGGAGCACAATAGTGACTCTTCTTACCAGAAAACAACTCTTGCTAATAGGACCAGAAACTGCATGTGATTCAACTCCATTTAGGACTGGGAAACAAACGCTAGCTCGCTTTACAAGAAAAACACTCTGCTTTTGAGAAAACAGCACTCTTCTACTCTACTGTGTTTCCTATAGGGCCAGAATAGTGAGCTTTCTCAGAACAAAAGAACTGTGCTTCCTACACACACGGGCTATATCTAGTTCAACTTTCCTTAGGAAACTGACAAGAACAGTAGCTCCTCTTCAGTCCAATACACTGTATATGCTGGGAACAGACGCCAGTGCTATTTGCCCTGTGTATGGTAATGGGAGCACAATAGTGACTCTTCTTACCAGAAAACAACTCTTGCTCATAGGACCAGAAACTGAACGTGATTCAACTCCATTTATAACTGGGAAACAGACGCTAGCTCGCCTTACAATAAACAAACTCTGCTTTTGATAAAAGAGCACTCTTCTAGTCTAATGTGTTTTTTTGTAGGTCCAGAATAGTGAGCTTCTTAAGAACAAAAGAACTGTGCTTCCTACACACACCGACTATATCTAGTTCAACTCTGCTTAGGAAACTGACAAGAACAGTATATCCTCTTCAGTCCAATACACTGTACATGCTGGGAACAGACGCCAGTGCTATTTGCCCTGTGTATGACAATGGGAGCGCAAGAGTGACTCTTCTTACCAGAAAACAACTCTTGCTCATAGGACCAGAAACTGCATGTGACACAACTCCATTTAGGACTGGGAAACAAACGCTAGCTCGATTACAAGAAACACACTCTGCTTTTGAGAAAAGAGCACTCTTCTACTCTACTGTGTTTCCTATAGGGCCAGAATAGTGAGTTTGCTCAGAACAAAAGAACTGTGCTTCCTACACACAGGGGCCATATCTAGTTCAACTCTGCTTAGGAAACTGAGAAGACCAGTAGCTCATCTTCAGTCCAAAACAGTGTACTTGCTGGGAACAGACGCGAGTGCTATTTGCACTATATATGGCAATGGGAGCTCAATAGTGACTTTCTTTACCAGAAAACAACTCTAGCTCGTAGGACCAAAAACTGCATGTGATTCAACTCCATTTAGGACTGGGAAACAAACGCTAGCTCGCCTTACAAGAAACACACTCTGCTTTTGAGAAAAGAGCAATCTTCTACTCTACTGTGTTTCCTATAGGGCCAAAACAGTGAGCTTGCTCAGAACAAAAGAACTGTGCTTCCTACACACACGGCCATATCTAGTTCAATTCTTCTTAGGAAACAGACAAGAACAGTAGATCCTCTTCAGTCCAATACACTGTCCATGCTGGGAACAGACGCGAGTGCTATTTGCCCTGTGTATGACAATGGGAGCACAATAGTGACTCTTCTTACCAGAAAACAACTCTTGCTTGTAGGACCAGAAACTGCATGTGATTCAACTCCATTTAGGACTGGGAAACAAACGCTAGCTCGCCTTACAAGAAACACACTCTGCTTTTGGGAAAAGAGCACTCTTCTACTCTACTGTGTTTCCTATAGGGCCAGAACAGTGAGCTTGCTCAGAACAAAAGAAATGTGCTTCCTACACACACGGGCCGTGTCTAGTTCAACTCTGCTTAGCAAACTGACAAGAACAGTAGCTCCTTTTCAGGCCAATACACTGTACATGCTGGGAACAGACGCCAGTGCTATTTGCCCTGTGTATGACAATGGGAGCACAATAGTGACTCTTCTTACCAGAAAGCAACTCTTGCTCGTAGGACCAGAAACTGCATGGGACTCAACTCCATTTAGGACTGGGAAACAAACGCTAGCTCGATTACAAGAAACACACTCTGCTTTTGAGAAAAGAGCACTCTTCTACTCTACTGTGTTTCCTATGGGGTCCGAACAGTGAGCTTGCTCAGAACAAAAGAACTGTGCTTCCTACACACACGGGACAAATCTACTTCAACTCTGCTTAGGAAACTGAGAAGAACAGTAGCTCCTCTTCAGTCCAATACATTGTACTTGATGGGAACAGACGCGAGTCCTCTTTGCACTGTGTGTGAAAATGGGAGCGCAATAGTGACTTTCCTTACCAGAAAAAACACTTGCTCGTAGGATCAAAAACTACATGTGATTCAACTCCATTTAGAACTGTGAAACAAACGCTAGCTCGCATTACATGAAACACACTCTGCTTTTGAGAAAAGAGCACTCTTCTACTCTACTGTGTTTCCTATAGGGCCAAAACAGTGAGCTTGCTCAGAACAAAAGAACTGTGCTTCCTACACATACGGCCATATCTAGTTCAATTCTTCTTAGGAAACTGACAAGAACAGTAGATCCTCTTCAGTCCAATACACTGTACATGCTGAAAACAGACGGGAGTGCTATCTGCCCTGTGTATGACAATGGGAGCACAATAGTGACTCTTCTTACCAGAAAAAAACTCTTGCTCATAGGACCAGAAACTGCATGTGATTCAACTCCATTTAGGACTGGGAAACAAACGCTAGCTCGCCTTACAAGAAACACACTCTGCTTTTGAGAAAAGAGCACTCTTCTACTCTACTGTGTTTCCTATAGGGCCAGAACAGTTAGCTTGCTCAGAACAAAAGAACTGTGCTTCCTACACACACGGGCCATGTCTAGTTCAACTCTGCTTAGCAAACTGACAAGAACAGTAGCTCCTTTTCAGGCCAATACACTGTACATGCTGGGAACAGACGCCAGTGCTTTTTGCACTGTGTATGGCAATGGGAGCACAATAGTGACTTTCCTTACCAGAAAACAACTCTTGCTCATAGGATCAAAAACTGCATGTGATTCAACTACATGTAGGACTGGGAAACAAATGCTAGCTCGCATTACAAGAAACACACTCTGATTTGAGAAAAGAGCACTCTTCTACTCTACTGTGATTCTTTTAGGGCCAGAATAGTGAGCTTACTCAGAACAAAAGAACTGTGCTTCCTACAAACACGGGTTATATCTAGTTCAACACTGCTTAGGAAACTGACAAGAACAGTAGCTCCTCTTCAGTCCAATACACTGTACTTGCTAGGAACAGACGCGAGTGCTATTTGCCCTGTGAATGACAATGGGAGCGCAATAGTGACTTTCCCTACCAGAAAAAAATTCTTGCTCGTAGGACCAGAAACTGCATGTGACTCAACTCCTTTTAAGACTGGGAAACAAACGCTAGCTCGCCTTACAAGAAACACACTCTGCTTTTGAGAAAAGAGCACTCTTCTACTCTGCTGAGTTTCCTATAGGGCCAGAATAGTGACCTTGCTCAGAACAAAAGAACTGTGCTTCCTACACACACGGGCTATACCTAGTTCAACTCTGCTTAGTAAACTGACAAGAACAGTAGCTCCTCTTCAGTCCAATACCCTGTACTTGCTGGGAATAGACGCCAGTGCTATTTGCCCTGTGTATGACAATGGGAGCTCAATAGTGACTCTTCTTACCAGAAAACAACTCTTGCTCATAGAACCAGAATCTGCATGTGATTCAACTCCATTTAGGACTGGGAAACAAACACTAGCTCGCCTTACAAGAAACACACTCTGCTTTTGAGAAAAGAGCACTCTTCTACCCAACTGTGTTTCCTATGGGGTCCGTACAGTGAGCTTGCTCAGAACAAAAGAAGTGTGCTTCCTACACACATGAGTCATATCTAATTCAACTCTGCTTGGGAAACTGACAAGAACAGTAGCTCCTCATTCCAATACACTGTACTTCCTGGGAACAGACGCGAGTGCTATTTGCACTGTGTATGGCAATGGGAGCACAATAGTGACTCTTCTTACCAGAAAACAACTCTTGCTCGTAGGACTAGAAACTGCATGTGATTCAACTCCTTTTAGGACGGGAAACAAACGCTAGCTCGCCTTACAAGAAACACTCTCTTCTTTTGAGAAAAGAGCACTCTTCTACTCTACAGTGTTTCCTACGGAGTCCGAACAGTGAGCTTGCTCAGAACAAAAGAACTGTGCTTCCTACACACACGGGCCATATCTAGTTCAACTCTACTTAGGAAACTGACAAGAACAGTAGCTCCTCTTCAGTCCAATACACTGTACTTGCTGGGAAATGACGCGAGTGCTATTTGCACTGTGTATGTCACTGGGAGCGCAATAGTGACTTTCCTTGCCAGAAAACAACTTTAGCTCGTAGGACCAGAAACTGCATGTGATTCAACTCTATTTAAGACTGGGAACCAAACGCTAGCTCGCTTTACGAGAAACACACTCTGCTTTTGAGAAAAGATCACTCTTCTACTCTACTGTGTTTTCTTTGGGGTCCAAACAGTGAGCTTGCTCAGAACAAAAGAACTGTGCTTCCTACACACACGGGCTATATCTAGTTCAACTCTGCTTAGGAAACTGACAAGAACAGTAGATCCTCTTCAGTCCAATACACTGTACATGCTGGGAACAGACGCCAGTGCTATTTGCCCTGTGTATGACAATGGGAGTTCAATAGTGACTCTTCTAACCAGAAAAAAAAACTCTTGAACGTAGGACCAGAAACTGCATGTGATTCAACTCCATTTAGGACTGTGCAACAAACGCTACCTTGCCTTGCAAGAAAAACACTCTGCTTTTGAGAAAAGGGCACTCTTCTACTCTAATGTGTTTCCTATGGGTTCGATCAGTGAGCTTACAGTACAAAAGAACTGTGCTTCCTACACACACGGGCCATATCTAGTTCAACTCTGCTTAGGAAACTGACAGGAAGAGTAGCTCCTCTTCAGTCCAATACACTGTACTTAATGGGAACAGACGCCTGTCCTCTTTGCACTGTATATGGCAATGGGAGCGAAATAGTGACTCTTCTTACCAGAAAACAAATCTTGCTCGTAGGACCAGAAACTGCATGTGATTCAACTCCATTTAGGACGGGAAACAAACGTTAGCTCGCCTTACAAGAAACACTCTCTGCTTTTGAGAAAAGAGCACTCTTCTACTCTACTGTATTTCCTATAGGACCAGAATAGTGAGCTTGCTCAGAACAAAAGAACTGTGCTTCCTACACACACGGGCCATATCTAGTTCATCTCTGCTTAGGAACCTGACAAGAACAGTAGCTCCTCTTCAGTCCAATACACTGTACTTGGTGGGAACAGACGCCAGTGCTATTTGCCCTGTGTATGACAATGGGAGCTCAATAGTGACTCTTCTTACCAGAAAAAAACTCTTGCTCATAGGACCAGAACCTGCATGTGATTCAACTCCATTTAGGACTGCAAAACAAACGCCAGCTCGCCTTACAAGAAACACACTCTGCTTTTGAGAAAAGAGCACTCTTCTACTCTGCAGTGTTTCCTATGGGGTCCGAACAGTGAGCTTGCTCAGAACAAAAGAACTGTGCTTCCTACACACACCGGCCATATCTAGTTCAACTTTGCTTAGGAAACGGACAAGAACAGTAGATCCTCTTCCGTCCCATACACTGTACTTGCTGGGAACAGACGCCAGTGCTATTTGCCCTGTGCATGACAATGGAAGCGCAATAGTGACTCTTCTTACCAGAAAACAACTCTTGCTCGTAGGACCAGAAACTGCATGTGATTCAACTCCATTTAGGACTGGGAAACAAACGCTAGCTCGCTTTACAAGAAAAACACTCTGCTTTTGAGAAAAGAGCAGTCTTCTACTGTACTGTGTTTCCTATAGGGCCAGAATAGTGAGCTTGATCAGAACAAAAAAACTGTGCTTCCTGCACACATGAGCCATATCTAGTTTAATTCTGCTTAGGAAACTGACAAGAATAATAGAACCTCTTCAGTCCAATACACTGTACATGCTGGTAACAGACGCCAGCATATTTGCCCTGTGTATGACAATGGGAGCGCAATAGTGACTCTTCTTACCAGAAAACAACCCTTGCTCGTAGGACCAGAAACTGCATGTGATTCAACTCCATTTAGGACTGGGAACAAAACGCTAGCTCGACTTACAAGAAAAACACTCCCCTTTAGAGAAAAGAGCACTCTTCTACTCTACTGTGATTCCTATGGGGTCTGATCAGTGAGCTTGCTCAGAACAAAAGAACTGTGCTTCTTACACACACGGGCCATATCTAGTTCAACTCTGCTTAGGAAACTGACAAGAACAGTAGATCCTCTTCAGTCCAATACACTGTACTTGCTGGAAACAGACGCGAGTGCTATTTGCACTGTGTATGGCAAAGGGAGCGCAATGGTGACTTTCCTTACCAGAAAACAACTCTTGCTCGTAGCACCAAAACCTGCATGTGATTCAACTCCATTTAGGACTGGGAAACAAACGATAGCTCGCCTTACAAGAAACACTCTGCTTTTGAGAGAAGAGCACTCTTTTACTCTACTGTGTTTTCTATAGGGCCAGAACAGAAAGCTTGCTCAGAACAAAAGAACTGTGCTTCCTACACACACGAGCCATATCTAGTTCAACTCTGCTTAGGAAACTGACAAGAACAGTAGCTCCTCTTCAGTCCAATACACTGTACTTGCTGGGAACAGACGCGAGTTCTATTTGCACTGTGTATGGCAATGGGAACACAATAGTGACTCTTTTTACCAGAAAACAACTCTTGCTCGTAGGACCAGAAACTGCATGGGATTCAACTCCATTTAGGACTGGGAAACAAACGCTAGCTCGCCTTACAAGAAACACACTCTGCTTTTGAGAAAAGGGCACTCTTCTACTCTACTGGTTTTCCTATGGGGTCCGAAATGTGAGCTTGCTCAGAACAAAAGCACTGTGCTTCCTACACACACGGGCCATATCTAGTTCAACTCTGCTTAGGAAAATGACAAGTAGCTCCTCTTCCGTCCAATACACTGTACTCGCTGGGAAGAGACGCGAGTGCTATTTGCACTGTGTGTGGCAATGGGAGCACCATAGTTACTTTCCTTAACAGAAAACATCTCTTGCTCGTAGGACCAGAAACTGCATATGATTCAACTCCATTTAGGACTGGGAAACAAACGCTAGCTCGCCTTACAAGAAACACACTCTGCTTTTGAGAAAAGAGCATTCTTCTACTCTACTGTGTTTCATATATGGCCAGAACAGAGAGCTTGCTCAGAACAAAAGAACTGTGCTTCCTACACACATGGCCTTATCTAGTTCAATTCTGCATAGGAAACTGATAAGGACAGTAGATCCTCGTCAGTCCAATACACTGTACTTGCTGGGAACAGACGCGAGTGCTATTTGCCCTGTGTATAACAATGGGAGCGCAATAGTGACTCTTCATACCAGAAAATAACTCTTGCTCGTAGGACCAGAAAGTGCATGGGATTCAACTCCATTTCTGACTGGGAAACAAATACTAGCTGCCTTACAAGACACACACTCTGCTTTTGAGAAAAGAGCACTCTTCTACTCTACTTTGTTTTCTCTGGGATCCGAACAGTGAACTTGCTCAGAACAAAAGAACTGTGCATCCTACACACACGGGCCATATCTAGTTGAACTCTGCTTAGGAAACTGACAAGTATAGTAGCTCCTCTTCAGTCCAATACACTGTACTTGCTGGGAATAGACGCTAGTGCTATTTGCACTGTGTATGACAATTGGAGCGCAATAGTGACTCTTCTTACCAGAAAACAACTCTTGCTCATAGGACCAGAAACTGCATGTGACTCAACTCCATTTAGGACTGGGAAACAAATGCTAGCTCGATTACAAGAAACACACTCTGCTTTTGAGAAAAGAGCACTCTTCTACTCTACTGTGTTTCTTATGGGGTCCGAACAGTGAGTTTGCTCAGAACAAAAGAACTGTGCTTCCTACACACACGGGACATATCTACATCAACTCTACTTAGGAAACTGACAAGAACAGTAGCTCCTCTTCAGTCCAATACACTGTACTTGCTGGGAACAGACGCGAGTGCTATTTGCACTGTGTATGGCAATGGGAGCGCAATAGTGACTCTTCTTACCAGAAAACAACTCTTGCTCGTAGGACCTGAAACTGCATGGGATTCAACTCCATTTCTTACTGGGAAACAAACACTAGCTCGCCTTACAAGAAACACACTCTGCTTCCGAGAAAAGAGCACTCTTCTACTCTACTGTGTTTCCTCTGGTATCCGAACATTGAGCTTGCTCAGAATAAAAGAACTGTGCTTCCTACACACACGGGTCATATCTAGTTCAACTCTGCTTAGGAAACTGACAAGAATAGTAGCTCCTCTTCAGTCCAATACCATGTACTTGGTGGGAACAGACGCGAGTGCTATTTGCACTGTGTATGGCAGTGGGAGCGCAATAGTGACTTTCCTTACCAGAAAAGAACTCTTGTTCGTAGGACCAAAAACTGCATGTGATTCAACTCCATTTAGGACTGGGAAACAAACGCTAGCTCGCCTTACAAGAAACACACTCTGCTTTTGAGAAAAGAGCACTCTTCTACTATACTCTTTTTCCTTTAGGCCCAGAACAGTGAGCTTGCTCAGAACAAAAGAACTGTGCTTCCTACACACACAGGCCATATCTAGTTCAATTCTGCTGAGGAAACTGACAAGAACAATAGATCCTTTTCAGTCCAATACACTGTACATGCTGGGAACAGACGCCAGTGCTATTTGTACTGTGTATGGAAATAGGAGCCCAAAAGTGACTCTTCTTACCAGAAAACTACTCTTGCTCGTGGGACCAAAAACTGCATGTGACTCAACTCCATTTAGGACTGGGAAACAAACGCTAGCTTGCCTTACAAGAAACACACTCTGCTTTTGAGAAAAGAGCACTCTTCTACTCTACTGTGTTTCCTTTGGGGTCGGAACAGTGTGCTTGCTCAGTACAAAAGAACTGTGCTTCCTACACACATGGGCCATATCTAATTCAACTCTGCTTAGGAAACTGACAGGAACAGTAGCTCCTCTTCAGTCCAATAAAGAGTATTTGCTGGGAACAGACGCGTGTGCTATTTGCCCTGTGTATGGCAATGGGAGCGCAATAGTGACTCTTCTTACCAGAAAACAACTCTTGCTCATAGGACCACAAACTGCATGTGACTCAACTCCATTTAGGACAGGGAAACAAACGCTAGCTCACCTTCCAAGAAACACACTCTGCTTTTGTGAAAAGAGCACTCTTCTACTCTACTGTGTTTCCTATGGGGTCCGCACAGTGAGCTTGCTCAGAAAAAAAAGAACTGTACTTCCTACACACAGGCCATATCTAATTCAATTCTGCTTAGGAACCTGACAAGAACAATAGATCCTCTTCAGTTCAATACATTGTACATGCTGGGAACCGATGCCAGTGCTATTTTCCCTGTGTATGACAATGGGAGCACAATAGTGACTCTTCTTACCAGAAAACAACTCTTGCTCATGGGACCAGAAACTGCATGTGATTCAACTCCATTTAAGACTGGGAAAAAAACGCTAGCTTGCCTTACAAGAAACACACTCTGGTTTTCAGAAAAGAGCACTCTTTTACTCTACTGTGTTTCCTATGGTGTCCGAACAGTGAGCTTGCTCAGAACAAAAGAACTGTGCTTCCTACACACACGGGCCATATCTAGTTCAACTCTGCTTAGAAAACTGACAAGAACAGTAGCTGCTCTTCAGTCCAATACACTGTACTTGCTGGGAACAGGCGCCAGTGCTATTTGCTCTGTGTAGGGCAATGGGAGCCCAATAGTGACTCTTCTTACCAGAAAACAAGTCTTGCTCGTAGGACCAGAAACTGCATGGGATTCAACTCCATTTCTGACTGGGAAGCAAATACTAGCTCGCCTTTCAAGAAACACAATCTAATTTTGAGAAAAGAGCACTCATCTACTCTACTGTGTTTCCTATGGTGTCTGCACAGTGTGATTTCTCAGAACAAAAGAACTGTGTTTCCTACACACACAGGACATATCTATTTCAACTCCTCTTAGGAAAATGACAACAACAGTAGCTCCTCTTCAGTCCAATACACTGTACTTGCTGGGAACAGACGCGAGTGATATTTTCACTATGTATGGCAATGGGTGCGCAATATTGACTTTCCTTACCAGAAAACAACTCTTGCTCATAGGACCAGAAACTGCATGTGATTCAACCCCATTTAGGACTGGGAAACAAACGCTAGCTTGCCTTACAAGAAACACACTCTGCTTTTGAGAAAAGAGCACTCTTCTACTCTACTGTGCTTCCTATAGGGCCAGAACAGTGAGCTTGATCAGAACAAAAAAACTGTGCTTCCTGCACACATGGGCAATATCTAACTCAACTCTGCTTAGGAAACTGACAGGAACAGTAGCTCCTATTCAGTCCAATACAGTGTATTTGCTGGGAACAGACGCGTGTGCTATTTGCCCTGTGTATGGCAATGGGAGCGCAATAGTGACTCTTCTTACCAGAAAACAACTCTTGCTCGTAGGACCAGAAACTGCATGTGATTGAACTCCATTTAGGACTCGGAAACAAACCCTAGCTCGCCTTACAAGGAACACACTCTGCTTTTGAGAAAAGAGCACTCTTCTACTCTACTGTGTTTCCTATGGGGATCGAACAGTGAGCTTGCTCAGAACAAAAAATCTGTGCTTCCTACACAAGGGCCATATCTAGTTCAACTCTGCTTAGGAAACTGACAAGAACAGTAGCTCCTCTTCAGTCCAACACACTGTACTTGCTGGGAACAGATGCGAGTGCTATTTGTACTGTGTATGGCAAAGGGAGTGCAATAGTGAATTTCCTTACCAGAAAACAACTCTTGCTCGTAGCACCAAAACCTGCATGTGATTCAACTCCATTTAGGACTGGGAAACAAACGCTACCTCGCCTTACAAGAAACACACTCTGCTTTTGAGAGAAGAGCTCTCTTTTACTCTACTGTGTTTCCTATAGGGCAAGAACAGAAAGCTTGCTCAGAACAAAAGAACTGTGCTTCCTACACACACGAGCCATATCTAGTTCAACTCTGCTTAGGAAACTGACAAGAACAGTATCTCCTCTTCAGTCCAATACACTGTACTTGCTGGGAACAGACGCGAGTTCTATTTGCACTGTGTATGGCAATGGGAACACAATAGTGACTCTTTTTACCAGAAAACAACTCTTGCTCGTAGGACCAGAAACTGCATGGGATTCAACTCCATTTAGGACTGGGAAACAAACGCTAGCTCGCCTTACAAGAAACACACTCTGCTTTTGAGAAAAGGGCACTCTTCTACTCTACTGGTTTTCCTATGGGGTCCGAACTGTGAGCTTGCTCAGAACAAAAGCACTGTGCTTCCTACACACACGGGCCATATCTAGTTCAACTCTGCTTAGGAAAATGACAAGTAGCTCCTCTTCCGTCCAATACACTGTACTCGCTGGGAACAGACGCGAGTGCTATTTGCACTGTGTGTGGCAATGGGAGCACAATAGTTACTTTCCTTAACAGAAAACATCTCTTGCTCGTAGGACCAGAAACTGCATATGATTCAACTCCATTTAGGACTGGGAAACAAACGCTAGCTCGCCTTACAAGAAACACACTCTGCTTTTGAGAAAAGAGCATTCTTCTACTCTACTGTGTTTCATATATGGCCAGAACAGACAGCTTGCTCAGAACAAAAGAACTGTGCTTCCTACACACATGGCCTTATATAGTTCAATTCTGCATAGGAAACTGATAAGGACAGTAGATCCTCTTCTGTCCAATACACTGTACGTGCTGGGAACAGATGCCAGTGCTATTTGCCCTGTGTATAACAATGGAAGCACAATAGTGACTCTTCTTACCAGAAAATAACTCTTGCTCGTAGGACCAGAAAGTGCATGGGATTCAACTCCATTTCTGACTGGGAAACAAATATTAGCTGCCTTACAAGAAACACACTCTGCTTTTTAGAAAAGAGCACGC
>NW_026738168.1:0-24000 GCF_949786415.1 Peromyscus eremicus
CTTCCAAGAAACACACTCTGCTTTTGAGAAAAGAGCACTCTTCTACTCTACTGTGTTTCCTATGGGGTCCAAACAGTGAGCTTGCTCAGAACAAAAGAACTGTGCTTCCTACACGCACGGACCATATCTAGTTCAACTCTGCTTAGTAAACTGACAAGAACAGTAGCTCCTATTCAGTCCAATACACTGTACTTGCTGGGAAAAGACGCGAGTGCTATTTGCCTTGTGAAGGGCAATGGGAGCGCAATAGTGACTTTCCTTACCAGAAAACAACTCTTGTTCATAGGACCAGAAACTGCATGTGATTCAACTCCATTTAGGACTAGGAAACAAATGCTAGCTCACCTTACAAAAACACACTCTGCTTTTGAGAAAAGAGCACTCTTCTACTCTACTGTGTTTCCTATGTGTTCCGAACAGTGAGCTTGCTCAGAACAAAAAAACTGTGCTTCCTAACCACGGGCCATATCTAGTTCAACTCTGCTTTGGAAACTGACAAGAACAGTAGCTCCTCTTCAGTCCGATACACTGTACTTGCTGGGAGCAGACGCGATGCTATTTGCACTGTGTATGGTAATGGGAGCGCAATAGTGACTTTCCTTACCAGAAAACAACTCTTGCTCATAAGACCAGAAACTGCATGTGATTCAACTCCATTTAGGACTGGGAAACATACTCTAGCTCGCCTTACATGAAACACACTCTGCTTTTGAGAAAAGAGCACTCTTCTACTCTACTGTGTTTCCTATGTGGTCCGAACAGTAAGCTTGCTCAGAACAAAAGAACTGTGCTTCCTACACACACGGGCCATATCTAGTTCAACTGTGCTTAGGAAACTGACAAGAACAGTAGCTCCTCTTCCGTCCAATACACTGTACTTGCGGGGAACAGACGCGAGTGCTATTTGCATTGTGTATGGCAGTTGGAGAACAATAGTGACTTGTCTTACAAGAAAACAACTTTTGCTCATAGGACAAAAAACTGCATGTGACTCAACTCCATTTAGGACTGGGAAACAAACGCTAGCTCGCCTTACAAGAAACAAACTCTGCTTTTGAGAAAAGAGCACTCTTCTACTCTACTGTGTTTCCTATGTGTTCCGAACAGTGAGCTTGCTCAGAACAAAAAAACTGTGCTTCCTACACACACGGCCATATCTAGTTCAAGTCTGCTTAGGAACCTGACAAGAACAGTAGCTCCTCTTCAGTCCAATACACTGTAATTGCTGGGAACAGACGCGAGTGCTATTTGCATTGTGTATGGCAATGGGAGCGCAATAGTGACTCTTCATACCAGAAAACAACTCTTGCTCGTAGGACAAAAAACTGCATGTGACTCAACTCCATTTAGGACTGGGAAACAAACGCTAGCTCGCCTTATATGAAATACACTCTGCTTTTGAGAAAAGAGCACTCTTCTACTCTACTGTGTTTCCTATGTGTTCCGAACAGTGAGCTTGCTCAGAACAAAAAAACTGTACTTCCTACTCACACGGCCATATCTAGTTCAAGTCTGCTTAGGAACCTGACAAGAACAGTATATCCTCTTCAGTCCAATACACTGTACTTGCTGGGAACAGACGCCAGTGCTATGGCAATGGCAGCGCAATAGTGACTCTTCTTACCAGAAAACAACTCTTGCTCGTAGGACCAGAAACTGCATGTGATTCAACTCCATTTAGGACTGGGAAACAAACTCTAGCTCGCTTTACAAGAAACACACTCTGCTTTTGAGAAAAGAGCACTCTTCTACTCTACTGTATTTCCTATAGGGCCAGAACAGTGAGCTTGCTCAGAAAAAAAGAACTGTGCTTCCTACACACACGGGCCATATCTAGTTCAACTCTGCTTAGGAAACTGAGAAGAACAGTAGCTCTTCTTCAATCCAATACACTGTGCTTGCTGGGAACAGACGGGAGGGCTATTTGCACTGTGTATGGCAATGGGAGCGCAATAGTGACTTTCCTTACCAGAAAAAAACTCTTGCTCGTAGGACCAGAAACTGCATGTGATTCCACTCCATTTAGGACTGGGAAACAAACAGTAGCTTGCCTTACAAGAAACACACTCTGCTTTAGAGAAAAGAGCACTCTTCTACTCTACTGTGTTTCCTATGGTGTCCAAATAGTGAGCTTGCTCAGAACAAAAGAACTGGGCTTCCTACACACACGGGCCATATCTAGTTCAACTCTGCTTAGGAAACTGACAAGAACAGTAGCTCCTCTTCAGTCTGATACACTGTACTTGCTGGGAAAAGACGCGAGAGCTATTTGTAATGTGTATGGCAAGTGGAGCGCAATAGTGACTTTCCTTACCAGTAAACAACTCTTGCTCGTAGGACCAGAAACTGCATGTGATTCAACTCCATTTGGAACTGGGAAAGAAACGCTAGCTCGCCTTACAAGAAACACACTCTGCTTTTGAGAAAAGAGCACTCTTCTACTCTACTGTGTTTCCTATAGGGCCAGAACAGTGAGCTTGCTCAGAACAAAAGAACTGTGCTTCCTACACACGGGCCATATCTACTTCAACTCTGCTTAGGAAAGTGACAAGAACAGTAGCTCCTCTTCAGTCCGATACACTGTACTTGCTGGGAACAGACGCGAGTGCTATTTGCACTGTGTATGGCAATGGGAGCACAATAGTGACTTTCTTTACCAGAAAACAACTCTTCTTCGTAGGACCAGAAACTGCATGTGATTCAACTCCATTTAACTAGGAAACAAACGCTAGCTCGCCTTACAAAAACACACTCTGCTTTTGAGAAAAGAGCACGCTTCTACTCTACTGTGTTTCCTATAGGGCCAGAAGAGTGAGCTTGCTCAGAACATAAGAATGTGCTTCCTACACACAAGGGCCATATCATGTTCAACTCTGCTTAGGAAACTGACAAGAACAGTAGCTCCTCTTCAGTCCAATACACTGTACTTGCTGGGAACAGACGCGAGTGCTATTTGCACTGTGTATGGCAAGGGGAGCGCAATAGTGACTTTCCTTACCAGAAAACAACTCATGCTCTTAGGGCCAGAAACTGCATGTGATTCAACTCCATTTAGGACTGGGAAACAAGTGCTAGCTCGCCTTACAAGAAACACACTCTGCTTTTGAGAAAAGAGCACTCTTCTACTCTACTGTGTTTCCTATGGTGTCCGAACAGTGACCTTGCTCAGAACAAAAGAACTGGGCTTCCTACATACACGGCCATATCTAATTCAATTCTGCTTAGGAACCTGACAAGAACAGTAGATCCTCTTCAGTCCAATACACTGTACTTGCTGGGAACAGACGCCAGTGCTATTTGTCCTGTGTATGGCAATGGCAGCGTAATAGTGACTCTTCTTACCAGAAAACAACTCTTGCTCGTAGGACCAGAAATTGCATGTGATTCAACTCCATTTAGAACTGGGAAACAAATGCTAGCTCGCCTTACATGAAACACACTCTGCATTTGAGAAAAGAGCACTCTTCTACTCTATTTTGTTTCCTATCAGGTTCGAAGAGTGAGCTTGCTCAGAACAAAAGAACTGTGCTTCCTACACACACGGGCCATATCTAGTTCAACTCTGCTTAGGAAACCAACAAGAACAGTAGCTCCTCTTCAGTTCAATACACTGTACTCGCGGGGAACAGACGCGAGTGCTATTTGCACTGTGTATGCCATTGGAGCACAATAGTGACTTGTCTTACCAGAAAACAACTCTTGCTCGTAGGACAAAAAACTGCATGTGACTCAACTCCATTTAGGACTGGGAAACAAACGCTAGCTCGCCTTACATGAAACACACTCTGCTTTTGAGAAAAGAGCACTCTTCTACTCTACTGTGTTTCCTATGTGTTCTGAACAGTGAGCTTGCTCAGAACAAAAAAACTGTACTTCCTACTCACACGGCCATATCTAGTTCAAGTCTGCTTAGGAACCTGACAAGAACAGTATATCCTCTTCAGTCCAATACACTGTGCTTGCTGGGAACAGACGCCAGTGCTATGGCAATGGCAGCGCAATAGTGACTCTTCTTACCAAAAAACAACTCTTGCTCGTAGGACCAGAAACTGCATGTGATTCAACTCCATTTAGGACTGGGAAACAAATGCTTGCTCGCCTTACAAGAAACACACTCTGCTTTAGAGAAAAGAGCACTCTTCTACTCTACTGTGTTTCCTATATGGCAAGAACAGTGAGCTTGGTCAGAACAAAAGAACTGTGCTTCCTACACACACGGGCCATATCTAGTTCAACTCTGCTTAGGAAACTGAGAAGAACAGTAGCTCCTCTTCAGTCCAATACACTGTACTTTCGGGGAACAGACGCGAGTGCTATTTGCACTGTGTATGGCAATTGGAGCACAATAGTGACTCGTCTTACCAGAAAACAACTCTTGCTCGTAGGACAAAAAACTGCATGTGACTCAACTCCATTGAGGACTGGGATACAAACGCTAGCTCGCCTTACAAGAAACACACACTGCTTTTGAGAAAAGAGCACTCTTCTACTCTACTTGTGTTTCCTATTGGGTCTGAACAGTGAGCTTGCTCAGAACAAAAGAACTGTGCTTCCTACACACACGGCCATAACTAGTTC
Source organism: Peromyscus eremicus (assembly GCF_949786415.1). Classification (NCBI taxonomy): domain Eukaryota; kingdom Metazoa; phylum Chordata; class Mammalia; order Rodentia; family Cricetidae; genus Peromyscus; species Peromyscus eremicus. Next base: position 4,579 of record NW_026738168.1, read on the forward strand.
AATTCTGCTTAGGAACCTGACAAGAACAGTAGATCCTCTTCAGTCCAATATACTGTACTTCCTGGGAACAGACGCCAGTGCTATTTGTCCTGTGTATGGCAATGGCAGCACAATAGTGACTATTCTTACCATAAAACAACTCTTGCTCGTAGGACCAGAAACTGCATGTGATTCAACTCCATCTAGGACTGGGAAACAAAAGCTAGCTCACCTTACAAGAAACACACTCTGCTTTTGAGAAAAGAGCACTCTTCTACTCTACTGTGCTTCCTATGGGGTCCGAACAGTGAGCTTGCTCAGAACAAAAGAACTGTGCTTCCTACACACACGGGCCATATCTACTTCAACTCTGCTTAGGAAACTGAGAAGAACAGTAGCTCCTCTTCAGTCCAATACACTTTACTTGCTGGGAACAGACAGGAGGGCTATTTGCACTGTGTATGGCAATGGGAGCGCAATAGTTACTTTCCTTACCAGAAAACAACTCTTGCTCGTAGGACCAGAAACTGCATGTGACTCAACTCCGTTTAGGACTGGGAAACAAACGCTAGCTCGCCTTACAAGAAAGACACTCCGCTTTTGAGAAAATAGCAATTGTCTACTCTACTGTGTTTCCTATGGTGTCCGAACAGTGAGCCTGCTCAGAACAAAAGAACTGTGCTTCCTACATACACGACCATATCTAGTTCAATTCTGCTTAGGAACCTGACAAGAACAGTAGATCCTCTTCAGTCCAATACACTGTACTTGTTGGGAACAGACGCCAGTGCTATTTGTCCTGTGAATGGCAATGGCAGCGCAATAGTGACTCTTCTTACTATATAACAACTCTTGCTCATAGGACCAGAAACTGCATGTGATTCAACTCCATTTTGGACTGGGAAACAAAAGCTAGCTCACCTTACAAGAAACACACTGCTTTAGAGAAAAGAGCACTCTTCTACTCTACTGTGTTTCCTATGGGGTCCGAACAGTGAGCTTTCTCAGAACAAAAGAACTGTGCTTCCTACACACGGGCCATATCTAGTTCAACTCTGCTTAGGAAACTGACAAGAACAGTAGCTCCTCTTCAGTCCGATACACCGTACATGCTGGGAAAAGACGCAAGTGCTATTTGCCTTGTGTAGGGCAATGGGAGCGCAATACAGACTTTCCTTACCATAAAAAAACTCTTGTTCGTAGGACCAGAAACTGCATGGGATTCAACTCCATTTAGGACTAGGAAACAAACGCTAGCTTGCCTTACAAAAACACACTCTGCTTTTGAGAAAAGAGCACGCCTCTACTCTACTGTGTTTCCTATAGGGCCAGAGCAGTGAGCTTGCTCAGAACATAAGAACTGTTCTTCCTACACACACGGGCCATATCATGTTCAACTCTGCTTAGGAAACTGACAAGAACAGTAGCTCCTCTTCAGTCTGATACACTGTACTTGCTGGGAACAGACGCGGGAGCTATTTGCACTGTGTATGGCAAGGGGAGCACAATAGTGACTTTCCTTACCAGAAGACAACTCTTGCTCTTAGGACCAGAAACTGCATGTGATTCAACTCCATTTAGGACTGGGAAACAAACGCTAGCTCGCCTTACAAGAAACACACTCTGCTTTTGAGAAAAGAGCACTCTTCTACTCTACTGTGTTTCCTATGGTGTCCGAACAGTGAGCTTGCTCAGAACAAAAGAACTGTGCTTCCTACACACACGGCCATATCTAGGTCAATTCTGCTTAGGAACCTGACAAGGACAGTAGATCCTCTTCAGTCCAATACACTGTACTTGCTGGGAACAGACGCCAGTGCTATTTGTCCTGTGTATGGCAATGGTAGCGCAATAGTGACTCTTCTTACCATAAAACAACTCTTGCTCGTAGGACTAGAATCTGCATGTAATTCAACTCCATTTAGGACTGGGAAACAAAAGCTAGCTCGCCTTACATGAAACACACACTGCTTTAGAGAAAAGAGCACTCTTCTACTCTACTGTTTTTCCTATATGGCCATAACAGTGAGCCTGGTCAGAACAAAAGAACTGTGCTTCCTACACACGGGCCATAACTAGCTCAACTCTGCTTAGGAAACTGACAAGAACAGTACCTCCTCTTCATTCCGAAACACTGTACTTGCTGGGAACTGACGCGAGTGCTATTTGCACTGTGTATGGCAATGGGAGCACAATAGTGACTTTCCTTACCAGAAAACAACTATTGCTCATAGAACCAGAAACTGCATGTGATTCAACTCCATTTAGGACTAGGATACAAATGCTAGCTCGCCTTACATGAAACACACCCTGCTTTTGAGAAAAGAGCACTCTTCTACTCTACTGTGCTTCCTATGGGGTCCGAACAATGAGCTTGCTCAGAACAAAAGAACTGTGCTTCCTACACACACCGGCCATATCTAGTTCAACTCTGCTTAGGAAACTGACAAGAACAGTAGCTCCTCTTCAGTCCAAGACACTGTACTTGCTGGGAACAGACGCGAGTGCTATTTGCACTGTGTATGGCAATTGGAGCACAATAGTGACTCGTATTACAAGAAAACAACTCTTGCTGGTAGGACAAAAAACTGCATGTGACTCAACTCCATTTAGGACTGGGAAACAAACGCTAGCTCGCCTTACAAGAAACACACTCTGCTTTTGAGAAAAGAGCACTCTTCTACTCTACTGTGTTTCCTTTTGGGTCTGAACAGTGAGCTTGCTCAGAACAAAAGGACTGTGCTTTCTACACACACGGCCATAACTAGTTCAATTCTGCTTAAGAACCTGACAAGAACAGTAGATCCTCTTCAGTCCAATACACTGTACTTGCTGCTAACAGACGCCAGTGCTATTTGTCCTGTGTATGGCAATGGCAGCTCAATAGTGACTCTTCTTACCAGAAAACAACTCTTGCTCGTAGGACCAGAAACTGCATGTGATTCAACTCCATTTAGGACTGGGAAACAAAAGCTAGCTCACCTTACAAGAAACACACTCTACTTTAGAGAAAAGAGCACTCTTCTACTCTACTGTGTTTCCTAAGGGGCCAGAACAGTAAGCTTGCTCAGAACAAAAGAACTGTGCTTCCTACACACGGGCCATATCTAGTTCAACTCTGCTTAGGAAACTGACAAGAACAGGAGCTCCTCTTCAGTCCAATACACTGTACTTGCTGAGAACAGACGCATGTGCTATTTGCACTGTGCATGCCAAAGGGAGCGCAATAGTGACTTTCCTTACCAGAAAACAACTCTTGCTCGTAGGACTGGAAACTGCATGTGATTCCACTCCATTTAGGACTGGGAAACAAATGCTAGCTCGCCTTACAAGAAACACACTCTGCTTTAGAGAAAATAGCACTCTTCTACTCTACTGTGTTTCCTATAGGGTCCAAACAGTGAGCTTGCTCAGAACAAAAGAACTGTGCTTAATACACACACGGACCACAACTAGTTCAACTCTGCTTAGGAAACTGACAAGAACAGTAGCTCCTATTCAGTCCAATACACTGTACTTGCTGGGAACAGACGCGAGTGCTCTTTGCCTTGTGTAGGGCAATGGGAGCACAATAGTGACTTTCCTTACCAGAAAACAACTCTTGTTCGTAGGACCAGAAACTGCATGTGATTCAACTCCATTTAGGACTGGGAAACAAACTCTAGCTCGCTTTACAAGAAACACACTCTGCTTTTGAGAAAAGAGCACTCTTCTACTCTACTGTGTTTCCTATAGGGCCAGAAAAGTGAGCTTGCTCAGAACATAAGAACTGTGCTTCCTACACACAGGGGCCATATCTAGTTCAACTCTGCTTAGGAAACTGACAAGAACAGTAGCTCCTCTTCAGTCCGATACACTGTACTTGTGGGGAACAGAAGCAAGTGATATTTGCACTGTGTATGGCAATTGGAGCACAATAGTGACTTGTCTTACCAGAAAACAACTCTTGCTCGTTGGACAAAAAACTGCATGTGACTCAACTCCATTTAGGACTGGGAAACAAACGCTAGCTCACCTTACAAGAAACACACTCTGCTTTTTAGAAAAGAGCACTCTTCTACTCTACTGTGTTTCCTATGTGTTCCGAACAGTGAGCTTGCTCAGAACAAAAAAACTGTGCTTCCTACACACACGGCCATATCTAGTTCAACTCTGCTTAGGAAACTGACAAGAACAGTATACCCTCCACTCAAATACACTGCACATGCTGCGAACAGGCACCAGTGCTATTTGCCCTGTGTATGACAATGGGAGCGCAATAGAGACTCTTCTTACCAGAAAACAACTCTTGCTCGTAGGACCAAAAACTGCAAGTGACTCAACTCCATTTAGGACTGGGAAAGAAACGCTAGCTCGCCTTACAAGAAACACACTCTGCTTTTGAGAAAAGAGCACTCTTCTACTCTACTGTGTTTTCTATAGGGCCAGAACAATGAACTTGCTCAGAAAAAAAGAACTGTGCTTCCTACACACACGACCATATCTAGTTCAATTCTGCTTAGGAACCTGACAAGAACAGTAGATTCTCTTCAGTCCAATACACTGTACATGCTGGGAACTGACGACAATGCTATTTGCACTGAGTATGACATTGAGAGCACAATAGTGATTCTTCTTACCAGAAAACAATTCTTGCTCGTAGGACCAGAAACTGCATGGGATTCAACTCCATTTAGGACTGGGATACAAACGCCAGCTTGACTACAAGAAACACACTCTGCTTTTGAGAAAAGAGCACTCATCTACTCTACTGGGTTTCCTATGGGGTCCAAACAGTGAGCTTGCTCAGAACAAAAGAACTGTGCTTCCTACACACATGGGCCATATCTAATTCAACTTTGTTTAGGTCACTGAGAAGAACAGTAGCTCCTCTTCAGTCTAATACACTGTATTTTCTGGGAAGAGACGCGAGTGCTATTTGTACTCTCTATGGCAATGGGAGCGCAATAGTGACTCTTCTTACCAGAAAACAACTCTTGCTCTTAGGACCACAAACTGCATGTGACTCACCTCCATTTAGGACTGGGAAACAAACGCTGGCTCTGCTCACAAGAAACACACTCTGCTTTTGAGAAAAGAGCACTCTTCTACTCTACTGTGTTTCCTCTATGGCCAGAACAATGAGCTTGCTCAGAACAAAAGGACTGTGCTTCCTACACATGGGCCGTATCTAATTCAATTCTGCTTAGGAAACTGACGAGAACAGTATACGCTCTTCAGTCAAATACACTGCACTTGCTGGGAACAGACACCAGTGCTATTTGCCCTGTGTATGACAAAGGGAGCGCAATAGTGACTCTTCTTACCAGAAAACAACTCTTGCTCATAGGACCAGAAACTGCATGAGACACAACTTCATTTAGGACTGGGAAAGAAACGCTAGCTTGCCTTACAAGAAACACACTCTGCTTTTGAGAAAAGAGCACACTTCTACTCTACTGTGTTTCCTATAGGGCCAGAACAGTGAACTTGCTCAGAACAAAAGAACTGTGCTTCCTACACACAGGGGCCATATCTAGTTCAACTCTGCTTAGGAAACTGACAAGAACAGTAGCTCCTCTTCAGTCCAATACTCTGTACATGCATGGAACAGATGCCTGTGCTATTTGCACTGTGTATGGCAATGGGAGCGCAATAGTGACTCTTCTTACCATAAAAATCTCTTGCTCGTAGGACCAAAAACTGCACGGGATTCAATTCCATTTCTGACTATGAAACAAACACTAGCTCGCCTTTCAATAAACACACTCTGCTTTTGAGAAAAGAGCACTCTTCTACTCTACTGTGTTTCCAATGGGGTCCAAACCGTGAGCTTGCTCAGAACAAAAGAACTGTGCTTTCTACACACATGGCCATATCTAGTTCAATTCTGTGTAGGAACCTGACAAGAACAGTAGATCCTCTTCAGTCCAATACACTGTACTTCCTGGGATCAGATGCCAGTGCTATTTGCCCTGTGTATGACAATGGGAGCGCAATAGTGACTCTTCTTACCAGAAAACAACTCTTGCTCGTAGGACCAGAAACTGCATGGGATTCAATTCCATTTAGGACTGGGAAACAAACGCTAACTCGCCTTACATGAAACGCACTCTGCTTTTGAGAAAAGAGCAATCTTCTACTCTACTGTGTTTCCTATAAGGCCAGAACAGTGAACTTGCTCAGAACAAAAGAACTGTGCTTCCTACACACGGGCCATAACTAGTTCAACTCTGCTTAGGAATCTGACAAGAACAGTAGCTCCTCTTCAGTCCAATACACTGTACTTGCTGGGAACAGACGCGAGTGCTATTTGCACTGTGTATGGCAATGAGAGCACAATAGTGACTTTCCTTAACAGAAAACAACTCTTGCTCCTAGGAACACAAACTGCATGTGATTCAACGCCATTTAGGACTGGGAAACAAACGCTAGCTCGCCTTACAAGAAACACTCTCTGCTTTTTAGAAAAGAGCACTCTTCTACTCTACAGTGTTTCCTATGGGGTCCGAAAAGTGAGCTTGCTCAGAACAAAAGAACTGTGCTTCCTACACACACGGCCATATCTAGTTCAATTCTGCTTAGAAACCTGACAAGAACGGTAGATCCTCTTCATTCCAATACACTGTACTTGCTGGGAACAGATGCCAGTGCTATTTGTCCTGTGTATGGCAATGGCAGCGCAATAGTGACTATTCTTACCATAAAACAACTCTTGCTCATAGGACCAGAAACTGCATGTGATTCCACTCTATTTAGGACTGAGACACAAACGCTAGTTCACCTTACAAGAAACACACTCTGCTTTAGAGAAAAGAGCACTCTTCTACTCTACTGTGTTTCCTATGGGGTCCAAACAGTGAGCTTGCTCAGAACAAAAGAACTGTGCTTCCTACACACAAGGACCATATGTAGTTCAACTCAGCTTAGGAAACTCACAAGAACAGTAGCTCCTATTCAGTCCAATACACTGTACTTGCTGGGAACAGACACCAGTGCTATTTGCCCTGTGTATGGCAATGGGAGCGCAATAGTGACTTCCCTTACCAGAAAACAACTCTTGTTCGTAGGACCAGAAACTGCATGTGATTCAACTCCATTTAGAACTAGGAAACAAACGCTAGCTCGCCTTACAAGAAACACACTCTGCTTTTAGAAAAGAGCACTATTCTACTCTACTGAGTTTCCTATGGGGCCAGAACAGTGAGCTTGCTCAGAACATAATAACTGTGCTTCCTAAACACACGGGCCATATCTAGTTCAACTCTGCTTAGGAAACTGACAAGAACAGCAGCTCCTCTTCAGTCCGATACACTGTACTTGCTGAGAACAGACGTGAGTGCTATTTGCACTGTGTATGGAAATTGGAGCACAATAGTGACTCATCTTACCAGAAAACAACTCTTGCTCGTACGACCAGAAACTGCATGTAACTCAACTCCATTTAGGACTGGGAAACAAACTCTAGCTCACCTTACAAGAAACACACTCTGCTTTTGAGAAAAGAGCACTCTTCTACTCTACTGTGTTTCCTATAGGGCCAGAACAGTTAGCTTGCTCAGAACAAATGAACTGTGATTCCTAGACACACGGGCCATATCTAGTTCAACTCTGCTTAGGAAACTGAGAAGAACAGTAGCTCCTCTTCAGTCCAATACACTGTACTTGCTGGGACGAGACTGGAGGGCTATTTGCACTGTGTATGGCAATGGGAACACAATAGTGACTTTCCTTACCAGAAAACAACTCTTGCTCGTAGGACCAGAAACTGCATGTGATTCCAATCCATTTAGGAATGGGAAACAAACGCTAACTTGCCTTAAAAGAAACACACTCTGCTTTTGAGAAAAAAGCACTCTTCTACTCTACTGTGTTTCCTATGGGGTCCGAACAGTGAGCTTGCTCAGAACAAAAAAAGTGTGCTTCCCACACACACGGCCATATCTAGTTCAAGTCTGCTTAGGAACCTGACAAGAACAGTAGATCCTTTTCAGTCCAATACACTGTACTTGCTGGGAACAGACGCGAGTGCTATTTGCACAGTGTATGGCAATGGGAGCGCAATGTGACTTTCCTTACCAGAAAACAACTCTTGTTCGTAGGACCTGAAACTGCATGTGATTCAATTCCATTTAGGACTGGGAAAGAAACACTAGCTCGCCTTACAAGAAACACACTCTGCTTTTGAGAAAAGAGCACTCTTCTACTCTACTGTGTTTCCTATAGGGCCAGAACAGTGTACTTGCTCAGAACAAAAGAACTGTGCTTCCTACACACACGACCATACCTAGTTCAATTCTGCTTAGGAACCTGACAAGAACAGTAGATTCTCTTCAGTCCAATACATTGTACATGTTGGGAAGCGACGCCAATGCTATTTGCACTGTGTATGACATTGAGAGCACAATAGTGATTCTTCTTACCAGAAAACAAGTATTGCTCGTAGGACCAGAAACTGCATGGGATTCAACTCCATTTAGGACTGGGAAACAAATGCTAGCTCGCCTATAAGAAACACACTCTGCTTTTGAGTAAAGAGCACGCATCTACTCTACTGGGTTTCCTATGGGGTCCGAACAGTGAGCTTGCTCAGAACAAAAGAACTGTGCTTCCTACACACATGGGCCATATCTAATTCAACTTTGCTTAGGTTACTGACAAGAACAGTAGCTCCTCTTCAGTCTAATACACTGTACTTGCTGGGAACAGACGTGAGTGCTATTTGTACTCTGTATGGCAATGGGAGCGCAATAGTGACTCTTCTTACCAGAAAACAACTCTTGCTCTTAGGACCACAAACTGCATGTGACTCAACTCCATTTAGGACTGGGAAACAAACGCTAGCTCTGCTCACAAGAAAGACACTCTGCTTTTGAGAAAAGAGCACTCTTCTACTCTACTGTGTTTCCTATAGGGCCAGAACAGTGAACTTGCTCAGAACATAATAACTGTGCTTCCTAAACACAGAGGCCATATCTAGTTCAACTCTGCTTAGGAAACTGACAAGAACAGCATCTCCTCTTCAGTCCAATACTCTGTACATGCACGGAACAGATGCCAGTGCTATTTGCACTGTGTATGGCAATGGGAGCGCAATAGTGACTCTTCTTACCAGAAAAATCTCTTGCTCGTAGGACCAGAAATTGTACGGGATTCAATTCCATTTCTGACTGGGAAACAAACACTAGCTCGCCTTTCAATAAACACACTCTGCTTTTGAGAAAAGAGCAATCTTCTACTCTACTGTGTTTCCTATAAGGCCAGAACAGTGAACTTGCTCAGAACAAAAGAACTGTGCTTCCTACACACGGGCCATAACTAGTTCAACTCTGCTTAGGAAACTGACAAGAACAGTAGCTCCTCTTCAGTCCAATACACTGTACTTGCTGGGAACAGACGCGAGTGCTATTTGCACTGTGTATGGCAATGAGAGCGCAATAGTGTCTTTCCTTAACAGAAAACAACTCTTGCTCCTAGGAACACAAACTGCATGTGATTCAACTCCATTTAGGACTGGGAAACAAATGCTAGCTCGCCTTACAAGAAACACACTCTGCTTTTGAGAAAAGAGCACTCTTCTACTCTACTGTGTTTCCTATGGGGTCCAAACAGTGAGCTTGCTCAGAACAAAAGAACTGTGCTTCCTACACACACGGCCATATCTATTTCAATTCTGCTTAGGAACCTGACAAGAACAGTAGATCCTCTTCAGTCCGATACACTGTACTTGCTGGGAAAAGACGCGAGTGCTATTTGCACTGTGTATGGCAGTGTGAGCACAATAGTGACTTTCCTTACCAGAAAACAACTCTTGCTTGTGGGACTAACAATTGCATGTGATTCAACTCCATTTAGGACTGGGAAACAAACGGTAGCTCGCCTTACAAGAAACACACTCTGCTTTTGGGAAAAGAGCACTCTTCTACTCTACATTGTTTCCTATGGGGTCCGAACAGTGAGCTTGCTCAGAACAAAAGAACTGTGCTTCCTACACACACGGCCATATCTAGTTCAATTCTGCTTAGGAAACTGACAAGAACAGTAGCTCCTATTCAGTCCAATACACTGTACTTGCTGGGAACAGACACGAGTGCTATTTGTACTGTGTATGACATTTGGAGCGCAATAGTGACTCTTCTTACCAGAAAACAACTGTTGCTCGTACGACCAGAAACTGCATGTAACTCAACTCCATTTAGGACTGGGAAACAAACTCTAGCTCACCTTACAAGAAACACATTCTACTTTTGAGAAAAGAGCGCTCTTCTACTCTACTCTGTTTCCTATAGGGCCAGAACAGTTAGCTTACACAGAACAAATGAACTGTGCTTCCTAGACACACGGGCCATATCTAGTTCAACTCTGCTTAGGAAACTGAGAAGAACAGTAGCTCCTCTTCAGTCCAATACACTGTACTTGCTGGGAACAGACACATGTGCTATTTGCACTGTGTATGGCAATGGGAACGCAATAGTGACTTTCCTTACCAGAAAACAACTCTTGCTCGTAGGACCAGAAACTGCATGTGATTCAACTCCATTTAGGACTGGGAAACAAACGCTAGCTCGCCTTACAAGAAACACACTGCTTTAGAGAAAAGAGCACTCTTCTACTCTACTGTGTTTCCTATGGGGTCCGAACAGTGAGCTTGCTCAGAACAAAAGAACTGTGCTTCCTACACACACGGACCATATGTAGTTCAACTCTGCTTAGGAAACTGATAAGAACAGTAGCTCCTCTTCAGTCCAATACACTGTACTTGCTGGGAACAGACGCGAGTGCTATTTACACTGTGTATGGCAATTAGAGCGCAATAGTGACTTTCCTTACCAGAAAACAACTCTTGCTCGTAGGACCACAAACTGCATGTGATTCAATGCCATTTAGGACTGGGAAACAAATGCTAGCTCGCCTTACAAGAAACACACTCTGCTTTAGAAAAAGAGCACTCTTATACTCTACTGTGTTTCCTACAGGGCAAGAACAGTGAGCTTGCTCAGAACAAAAGAACTGTGCTTCCCACACACGGGCCATATCTAGTTCAACTCTGCTTAGGAAACTGACAAGAACAGTTGATCCTCTTCAGTCCAATACACTGTACTTGCTGGGAACAGACGCCAGTGCTATTTGCACTGTGTACAGCAATTGGAGCACAATAGTGACTCGTCTTACCAGAAAACAACTCTTACTCATAGAACAAAAAACTGCATGTGACTCAACTCCATTTAGGACTGGGAAACAAACTCTATCTCGCTTTACAAGAAACACACTCTGCTTTTGAGAAAAGAGTACTCTTCTACTCTACTGTGCTTCCTATAGGGCCAGAACAGTGAGCTTGCTCAAAACAAAAAAACTGTGCTTCCTACACACACGGCCATATCTAGTTCAAGTCTGCTTAGGAACCTGACAAGAACAGTAGATCCTCTTCAGTCCAATACACTGTACTTGCTGGGAACAGAAGCGAGTGATATTTGCAAAGTGTATGGCAATGGGAGCGCAATGTGACTTTCCTTACCAGAAAACAACTCTTGTTCGTAGAACCTGAAACTACTTGTGATTCAACTCCATTTAGGACTAGGAAACAAACGCTAGCTTGCCTTACAAGAAACACACTCTGCTTTAGAGAAAAGAGCACTCTTCTACTCTACTGTGTCTCCTATAGGGCCAGAACAGTGAGCTTGCTCAGAACATAAGAACTGTGCTTCCTACACACACGGGCCATAACTAGTTCAACTCTGCTTAGGAAACTGACAAGAACAGTAGCTCCTCTTCAGTCCGATACACTGTACTTCCTGGGAACAGACGCGAGTGCTATTTGCACTGTGTATGGCAATGGGAGCGCAATAGTGACTTTCCATACCAGAAAACAACTCTTGCTCGTAGGACCAGAAACTCCATGTGATTCAACAACATTTAGGACTGGGAAACAAACGCTAGCTAGCCTTACAAGAAACACACTCTGCTTTTGAGAAAAGAGCACTCATCTACTCTACTGTGTTTCCTATGGGGTCCGAACAGTGAGCTTGCTCAGAACAAACGAACTGTGCTTCCTACACACACGGCCATATCTAGTTCAAGTCTGCTTAGGAAACTGACAAGAACAGTAGATCCTCTTCAGTCCAATACACTGTACTTGCTGGGAACAGACGCCAGTGCTATTTGTCCTGTGTATGACAATGGGAGCACAATAGTTACTCTTCTTAACATAAAACAACTCTTGCTCGTAGGACCAGAAACTGCATGTGATTCCACTCCATTTAGGAATGGGAAACAAAAGCTAGCTCGTCTTAAAAGAAACACACTCTACGTTTGAGAAAAAAGCACTCTTCTACTCTACTGTGTTTTCTATGGGGTCCGAACAGTGAGCTTGCTCAGAACAAAAAAAACTGTGCTTCCTACACACACGGCCATATCTAGTTCAACTCTGCTTAGGAACCTGACAAGAACAGTAGATCCTCTTCAGTCCAATACACTGTACTTGCTGGGAACACACACGAGTGCTATTTGCACAGTGTATGGCAATGGGAGCGCAATGTGACTTTCCTTACCAGAAAACAACTCTTGTTCTTAGGACCTGAAACTGCATGTGATTCAACTCCATTTAGGACTAGGAAACAAACGCTAGCTTGCCTTACAAGAAACACACTCTGCTTTTGAGAAAAGAGCACTCTTCTACTCTACTGTGTTTCCTATAGGGCCAGAACAGTGAGCTTGCTCAGAACATAAGAACTGTGCTTCCTACACACAAGGCCATATCTAGTTCAACTCTGCTTAGGAAACTGACAAGAACAGTAGCTCCTCTTCAGTCCCATACACTGTACTTGCTGGGAACAGACGGGAGTGCTATTTGCACTGTGTATGGCAATGGGAGCGCAATAGTGACTTTCCTTACCAGAAAACAACTCTTGCTCGTAGGACCAGAAACTGCATGTGATTCAACTCCCTTTAGGACTGGGAAAAAAACACTAGTTCGCCTTACAAGAAACACACTCTGCATTAGAGAAAAGAGCACTCTTCTACTCTACTGTGATTCCTATAGGGCCAGAACAGTGAGCTTGCTCAGAACAAAAGAACTGTGCTTCCTACACATGGGCCATATCTAGTTCAACTCTGCTTAAGAAATTGACAAGAACAGGAGCTCCTCTTCAGTCCGATACACTGTACTTTCTGGGAACCGACGCGAGTGCTACTTGCACTGTGTGTGGCAATGGGAGCACAATAGTGACTTTCCTTACCAGAAAACAACTGTTGCTCTTAGGACCAGAAACTGCATGTGATTCAACTCCATTTAGGACTGGGAAACAAATGCAAGCTCGCCTTACATGAAACACACTCTGCTTTTGAGAAAAGAGCACTCTTCTGCTCTACTGTGTTTCCTATGGGGTCTGAACAGTGAGCTTGCTCAGAACAAAAGAACTGTGCTTCCTACACACACGGGCCATATCTAGTTCAACTCTCCTTAGGAAACTGACAAGGACAGTAGCTCCTCTTCAGTCCAATACACTTTACTTGCGGGGAACAGACGCGAGTGCTATTTTCACTGTGTATGGTAATTGGAGCACAATAGTGACTAGTCTTACCAGAAAACAACTCTTGCTCGTAGGACAAAAAACTGCATGTGACTCAACTCCATTTAGTATTGGGAAACAAACGCTAGCTCGCCTTACAAGAAACACACTCTGCTTTAGAGAAAAGAGCACTCTTCTACTCTACTGTGTTTCCTATAGGGCCAGAACAGTGAGCTTGCTCATAACATAAGAACTCGCTTCCTACACACACGGGCCATATCTAGTTCAACTCTGCTTAGGAAACTGACAAGAACAGTAGCTCCTCTTCAGTCCAATACACTGTACTTGCTGGGAACAGACACATGTGCTATTTGCACTGTGTATGGCAATGGGAGCACAATAATGACTTTCCTTACCAGAAAATATTTCTTGCTCGCAGGACCAGAAACTGTCTGTGATTCAACTCCATTTAGGACTGGGAAACAAACGCGAGCTCGCCTTACAAGAAACACACTCCGCTTTAGAGAAAAGAGCACTCTTCTACTCTACTGTGTTTCCTGTAGGACCAGAACAGTGAGCTTGCTCAGAACATAGTAACTGTGCTTCCTAAACACACGTGCCATATCTATTTCAACTCTGCTTAGGAAACTGACAAGAACAGCAGCTCCTCTTCAGTCCGATATACTGTTCTTGCTGAGAACAGACGCGAGTGCTATGTGCACTGTGTATGGCAATTGGAGCACAATAGTGACTCGTCTTACCAGAAAACAACTATTGCTCGTAGGACCAAAAACTGCATGTGACTCAACTCCATTTAGGACTGGGAAACAAACTCCAGCTCACCTTACAAGAAACACACTCTGCTTTTGAGAAAAGAACACTCTTCTACTCTACTGTGTTTCTTATAGGGGCAGAACAGTTAGCTTGCTCAGAACAAATGTACTGTGCTTCCTAGACACACGGGCCATATCTAATTCAACTCTGTTTAGGAAACTGAGAAGAACAGTAGCTCCTCTTCAGTCCAATACACTGTACTTGCTGGGAACAGACGCTTGTGCTATTTGCACTGTGTATGGCAATGGGAGCACAATAGTGACTTTCCTTACCAGAAAACAACTCTTGGTCGTAGGACCAGAAACTGCATGGGATTCAACTCTATTTAGGACTGGGAAACAAACGCTAACTCACCTTACAAGAAACACACTGCTTTCGAGAAAAGAGCACTCTTCTACTCTACTGTGTTTCCTATGGGGTCCAAACAGTGAGCTTGCTCAGAACAAAAGAACTGTGGTTCCTACACACACGGACCATATGTAGTTCAACTCTGCTTAGGAAACTGACAAGAACAGTAGCTCCTCTTCAGTCCAATACACTGTACTTGCTGGGAACAGACGCGAGTGATATTTGCAAAGTGTATGGCAATGGGAGCGCAATGTGACTTTCCTTACCAGAAAACAACTCTTGTTCGTAGGACCTGAAACTACTTGTGATTCAACTCCATTTAGGACTAGGAAACAAACGCTAGCTTGCCTTACAAGAAACACACTCTGCTTTAGAGAAAAGAGCACTCTTCTACTCTACTGTGTTTCCTATAGGGCCAGAACAGTGAGCTTGCTCAGAACATAAGAATTGTGCTTCCTACACACACGGGCCATAAGTAGTTCAACTCTGCTTAGGAAACTGAGAAGAACAGTAGCTCCTCTTCAGTCCGATACACTGTACTTCCTGGGAACAGACGCGAGTGCTATTTGCACTGTGTATGCAATGGGAGCGCACTAGTGACTTTCCTTACCAGAAAACAATTCTTGCTCGTAGGACCAGAAACTGCATGTGATTCAACTCAATTTAGGACTTGGAAACAAATGCTAGCTCGCCTTACAAGAAACACACTCTGCTTTTGAGAAAAGAGCACTCTTCTACTCTACTGTGTTTCCTATATGGTCCGAACAGTGAGTTTGCTCAGAACAAACGAACTGTGCTTCCTACACACACGGCCATATCTAGTTCAAGTCTGCTTAGGAACCTGAGAAGAACAGTAGCTCCTCTTCAGTCCAATACACTGTACTTGCTGGGAACAGACGCCAGTGCTATTTGTCCTGTGTATGGCAATGGCAGCACAATAGTTTCTCTTCTTACCATAAAACAACTCTTGCTCGCAGGACCAGAAACTGCATGTGATTCAACTCCATTTAGGACTGGGAAACAAATGCTAGCTCGCCTTACATGAAACACACTCTGCTTTTGAGAAAAGAGCACTCTTCTACTCTACTGTGTTTCCTATGGGGTCCGAACAGTGAGCTTGCTCAGAACAAAAGAACTATGCTTCCTACACACACGTGCCATATCTAGTTCAACTCTGCTTAGGAAACTGACAAGAATAGTAGCTCCTCTTCAGTCCAATACACTTTACTTGCGGGGAACAGACGCGAGTGCTATTTGCACTGTGTATGGCAATTGGAGCACAATAGTGACTCGTCTTACCAGAAAACAACTCTTGCTCGTAGGACCAAAAACTGCATGTGACTCAACTCCATTTAGGACTGGGAAACAAACGCTAGCTCGACTTCCAAGAAACACACTCTGCTTTTGAGAAAAGAGCACTCTTCTACTCTACTGTGCTTCCTATAGTGCCAGAACAGTGAGCTTGCTCAGAAAAAAGAACTGTGCATCCTACACACACGGGCCATACCTAGTTCAACTCTTCTTAGGAAACTGAGAAGAACAGTAGCTCCTCTTCAGTCCAATACACTGTACTTGCTGGGAACAGACGGGAGGGCTATTTGCACTGTGTATGGCAATGGGAGCGCAATAGTGACTTTCTTTACCAGAAAACAACTCTTGCTCGTAGGACCAGAAACTGCATGTGATTCCACTCCATTTAGGCCTGGGAAACAAACGGTAGCTCGCCTTACAAGAAACACACTCTGCTTTAGAGAAAAGAGCACTCTTCTACTCTACTGTGTTTCCTATGGGGTCCAAACAGTGAGCTTGCTCAGAACAAAAGAACTGTGCTTCCTACACACACGGACCATATCTAGTTGAACTCTGCTTAGTAAACTGACAAGAACAGTAGCTCCTATTCAGTCCAATACACTGTACTTGCTGGGAAAAGACGCGAGTGCTATTTGCCTTGTGTAGGGCAATGGGAGCACAATAGTGACTTTCCTTACCATAAAACAACTCTTGTTCGTAGGACCAGAAACTCCAGGTGATTCAACTCCATTTAGGTCTGGGAAACAAATGCTAGCTCGCCTTACATGAAACACACTCTGCTTTTGAGAAAAGAGCACTCTTCTACTCTACTGTGTTTCCTATGGGGTCCGAACAGTGAGCTTGCTCAGAACAAAAGAACTGTGCTTCCTACACACAAGTGCCATATCTAGTTCAACTCTGCTTAGGAAACTGACAAGAACAGTAGCTCCTCTGCAGTCCAATACACTGTACTTGCGGGGAAGAGACGCGAGTGCTATTTGCACTGTGTATGGTAATTGGAGCACAATAGTGACTCGTCTTACCAGAAAACACATCTTGCTCGTAGGACAAAAAACTGCATGTGACTCAACTCCTTTTAGGACTGGGAAACAAACGCTAGCTCGCCTTACAAGAAACACACTCTGCTTTTGAGAAAAGAGCACTCTTCTACTCTACTGTGTTTCCTATGGAGTCCGAACACTGAACTTGCTCAGAACAAAAGAACTTTGCTTCCTACACACACGGCCATATCTAGTTCAATTCTGCTTAGGAAACTGACAAGAACAGTAGATCCTCTTCAGTCCAGTACACTGTACTTGCTGGGAACAGACACCAGTGCTATTTGTCCTGTGTATGGCAATGGCAGCGCAAAAGTGACTCTTCTTACCATAAAACAACTCTTGCTCGTAGGACTAGAAACTGCATGTGATTCAACTCCATTTAGGACTGAAAAACAAACGCTAGCTAGCCTTACAAAAAACACACTCTGCTTTAGAGAAAAGAGCACTCTTCTACTCTACTGTGTTTCCTATAGGGCCAGAACAGTGAGCTTGCTCAGAACAAAAGAACTGTGCTTCCTACACACACGGCCATATTTAGTTCAATTCTGCTTAGGAAACTGAGAAGAACAGTAGCTCCTCTTCAGGCCAATACACTGTACTTGCTGGGAACAGGTGGGAGGGCTATTTGTACTGTGTATGGCAATGGGAGCGCAATAGTGACTTTCCTTACCAGAAAACAACTCTTGCTCGTAGGAACACAAACTGCATGTGATTCCACTCCATTTAGGAATGGGAAACAAACGCTAGCTCGCCTTACAAGAAACACACTCTGCTTTTGAGAAAAAAGCACTCTTCTACTCTACTGTGTTTCCTATGGGGTCCGAACAGTGAGCTTGCTCAGAACAAAAAAACTGTGCTTCCTACACACACGGCCATATCTAGTTCAAGTCTGCTTAGGAACGTGACAAGAACAATAGATCCTATTCAGCCCAATACACTGTACTTGCTGCGAAAAGACGCCAGTGCTATTTGTCCTGTGTATGGCAATGGCAGCGCAATAGTGACTCTTTTTACCAGAAAACAACTCTTGCTCGTAGTACCAGAAACTGCATGGGATTCAACTCCATTTTGGACTGCGAAACAAACGCTAGCTCGCCTTACAAGTAATACACTCTGCTTTAGAGAAAAGAGCGCTCTTCTGCTCTACTGTGTTTCCTATGGGGTCCAAACAGTGAGCTTGCAAAGAACAAAAGAACTGTGCTTCCTACAAACACAGATCATATCTAGTTCAACTCTGCTTAGGAAACTGACAAGAACAGTAGCACCTATCCAGTCCAATACACTGTACGTGCTGGGAACAGACACGAGTGCTATTTGCACTGTGTATGGCAATGGGAGCGCAATGTGACTTTCCTTACCAGAAAAGAACTCTTGTTCGTAGGACCTGAAACTGCATGTGATTCAACTCCATTTAGGACTAGGAAACAAACGCTAGCTCGCCTAACAAGAAACACATTCTGCTTTTGAGAAAAGAGCACTCTTCTACTCTACTGTGTTTCCTATAGGGCCAGAACAGTGAGCTTGCTCAGAACATAAGAACTGTGCTTCCTACACACACGGGCCATATCTACTTCAACTCTGCTTAGGAAACTGACAAGAAAAGTAGCCCCTCTTCAGTCCGATACACTGTACTCGCTGGGAACAGACGCGAGTGCTATTTGCACTGTGTATGGCAATGGGAGCGCAATAGTGACTTTCCTTACCAGAAAACAACTCTTGCTCATAGGACTAGAAACTGCATGTGATTCAACACCATTTAGGACTGGGAAACAAACGCTAGCTCGCCTTACAAGAAACACACTCTACTTTTGAGAAAAGCGCACTCTTCTACTCTACTGTGTTTGCTATAGGGTCCGAACAGTGAGCTTGCTCAGAACAAAAGAACTGTGCTTCCTACACACACGGCCATATCTAGTTCAATTCTGCTTAGGAACCTGAAAGAACAGTAGATCCTCTTCAGTCCAATACACTGTACTTGCTGGGAACAGACGCCAGTGCTCTCTGTCCTGTATATGGCAATTGGAGCCCAATAGTGACTCTTCTTACCATAAAACAACTCTTGCTCGTAGGACCAGAAACTGCATGTGATTCAACTCCATTTAGGACTGGGAAACAAACGCAAGCTCGCCTTACAAGAAACACACTCTGCTTTAGAGAAAAGAGCACTCTTCTACTCTACTGTGTTTCCTATAGGGCCAGAACAGTGAGCTTGCTCAGAAAAAAAAACTGTGCTTCCTACACACACGGCCCATATCTAGTTCAACTCTGCTTAGGAAACTGACAAGAACAGTAGCTCCTGTTCAGTCCGATACACTGTACTTGCTGGGAACAGACGCCAGTGCTATTTGCACTGTGGATGGCAATGGGAGCGCAATAGTGACTTTCCTTACCAGAAAACAACTCTTGCTCGTAGGACCAGAAAC
>NW_026738169.1:0-23994 GCF_949786415.1 Peromyscus eremicus
AACAGACGCGAGTGCTATTTGCATTGTGTATATCATTGGGAGCACAATAGTGACTCTTCTTAGCAGAAAACAACTCTTGCTCGTAGGACCAGAAACTGCATGGGATTCAACTCCGTTTAGGACTGGGAAACAAACGCTAGCTCGCCTTGCAAGAAACACACTCTGCTTTTGAGAAAACAGCACTCTTCTACTCTCCTGTGTTTCCTATAGGGCCAGAACAGCGAGCTTGCTCAGAACAAAAGAACTGTGCTTCCTACACACACGGGGCATATCTAGTTCAACTTTGCTTAGGAAACTGACCAGAACAGTAGCTTCTCTTCAGTCCAATACACTGTACTTGCTGGGAACAGACGCGAGTGCTATTTGCACTGTGTATGGCAATGGGAGCGCAATAGTGACTCTTCTTAGCAGAAAACAACTCTTGCTCATAGGACAAGAAACTGCATGGGGTTCAACTCCGTTTAGGACTGGGAAACAAACGCTAGCTCGCCTTGCAAGAAACACACTCTGCTTTTGAGAAAACAGCACTCTTCTACTCTCCTGTGTTTCCTATAGGGCCAGAACAGTGAGCTTGCTCAGAACAAAAGAACTGTGCTTCCTACACACACGGGGCATATCTAGTTCAACTCTGCTTAGGAAACTGACAAGAACAGTAGCTTCTCTTCAGTCCAATACACTGTACTTGCTGGGAACAGACACGAGTGCTATTTGCACTGTGTATGGCAATGGGAGCGCAATAGTGACTCTTCTTAGCAGAAAACAACTCTTGCTCGTAGGACCAGAATCTGCATGGGATTCAACTCCGTTTAGGACTGGGAAACAAACGCTAGCTCGCCTTGCAAGAAACACACTCTGCTTTTGAGAAAACAGCACTCTTCTACTCTCCTGTGTTTCCTATAGGGCCAGAACAGTGAGCTTGCTCAGAACAAAAGAACTGTGCTTCCTACACACACGGGGCATATCTAGTTCAACTCTGCTTAGGAAACTGACCAGAACAGTAGCTTCTCTTCAGTCCAATACACTGTACTTGCTGGGAACAGACGCGAGTGCTATTTGCACTGTGTATGGCAATGGGAGCACAATAGTGACTCTTCTTAGCAGAAAACAACTCTTGCTCGTAGGACCAGAAACTGCATGGGATTCAACTCCGTTTAGGACTGGGAAACAAACGCTAGCTCGCCTTGCAAGAAACACACTCTGCTTTTGAGAAAACAGCACTCTTCTACTCTCCTGTGTTTCCTATAGGGCCAGAACAGTGAGCTTGCTCAGAACAAAAGAACTGTGCTTCCTACACACACGGGCCATATCTAGTTCAACTCTGCTTAGGAAACTGACCAGAACAGTAGCTTCTCTTCAGTCCAATACACTGTACTTGCTGGGAACAGACGCGAGTGCTATTTGCACTGTGTATGGCAATGGGAGCGCAATAGTGACTCTTCTTAGCAGAAAACAACTCTTGCTCATAGGACAAGAAACTGCATGGGGTTCAACTCCGTTTAGGACTGGGAAACAAACGCTAGCTCGCCTTGCAAGAAACACACTCTGCTTTTGAGAAAACAGCACTCTTCTACTCTCCTGTGTTTCCTATAGGGCCAGAACAGTGAGCTTGCTCAGAACAAAAGAACTGTGCTTCCTACACACACGGGGCATATCTAGTTCAACTCTGCTTAGGAAACTGACAAGAACAGTAGCTTCTCTACAGTCCAATACACTGTACTTGCTGGGAACAGACGCGAGTGCTATTTGCATTGTGTATATCATTGGGAGCGCAATAGTGACTCTTCTTAGCAGAAAACAACTCTTGCTCGTACGACAAGAAACTGCATGGGATTCAACTCCGTTTAGGACTGGGAAACAAACGCTAGCTCGCCTTGCAAGAAACACACTCTGCTTTTGAGAAAACAGCACTCTTCTACTCTCCTGTGTTTCCTATAGGGCCAGAACAGCGAGCTTGCTCAGAACAAAAGAACTGTGCTTCCTACACACACGGGGCATATCTAGTTCAAGTTTGCTTAGGAAACTGACCAGAACAGTAGCTTCTCTTCAGTCCAATACACTGTACTTGCTGGGAACAGACGCGAGTGCTATTTGCACTGTGTATGGCAATGGGAGCGCAATAGTGACTCTTCTTAGCAGAAAACAACTCTTGCTCGTAGGACAAGAAACTGCATGGGATTCAACTCCGTTTAGGACTGGGAAACAAACGCTAGCTCGCCTTGCAAGAAACACACTCTGCTTTTGAGAAAAAAGCACTCTTCTACTCTCCTGTGTTTCCTATAGGGCCAGAACAGTGAGCTTGCTCAGAACAAAAGAACTGTGCTTCCTACACACACGGGGCATATCTAGTTCAACTCTGCTTAGGAAACTGACCAGAACAGTAGCTTCTCTTCAGTCCAATACACTGTACTTGCTGGGAACAGACGCGAGTGCTATTTGCACTGTGTATGGCAATGGGAGCGCAATAGTGACTCTTCTTAGCAGAAAACAACTCTTGCTCGTAGGACCAGAAACTGCATGGGATTCAACTCCGTTTAGGACTGGGAAACAAACGCTAGCTCGCCTTGCAAGAAACACACTCTGCTTTTGAGAAAACAGCACTCTTCTACTCTCCTGTGTTTCCTATAGGGCCAGAACAGTGAGCTTGCTCAGAACAAAAGAACTGTGCTTCCTACACACACGGGGCATATCTAGTTCAACTCTGCTTAGGAAACTGACCAGAACAGTAGCTTCTCTTCAGTCCAATACACTGTACTTGCTGGGAACAGACGCGAGTGCTATTTGCACTGTGTATGGCAATGGGAGCGCAATAGTGACTCTTCTTAGCAGAAAACAACTCTTGCTCGTAGGACCAGAATCTGCATGGGATTCAACTCCGTTTAGGACTGGGAAACAAACGCTAGCTCGCCTTGCAAGAAACACACTCTGCTTTTGAGAAAACAGCACTCTTCTACTCTCCTGTGTTTCCTATAGGGCCAGAACAGTGAGCTTGCTCAGAACAAAAGAACTGTGCTTCCTACACACACGGGGCATATCTAGTCCAACTCTGCTTAGGAAACTGACAAGAACAGTAGCTTCTCTTCAGTCCAATACACTGTACTTGCTGGGAACAGACGCGAGTGCTATTTGCACTGTGTATGGCAATGGGAGCACAATAGTGACTCTTCTTAGCAGAAAACAACTCTTGCTCGTAGGACCAGAAACTGCATGGGATTCAACTCCGTTTAGGACTGGGAAACAAACGCTAGCTGGCCTTGCAAGAAACACACTCTGCTTTTGAGAAAACAGCACTCTTCTACTCTCCTGTGTTTCCTATAGGGCCAGAACAGTGAGCTTGCTCAGAACAAAAGAACTGTGCTTCCTACACACACGGGCCATATCTAGTTCAACTCTGCTTAGGAAACTGACCAGAACAGTAGCTTCTCTTCAGTCCAATACACTGTACTTGCTGGGAACAGACGCGAGTGCTATTTGCACTGTGTATGGCAATGGGAGCGCAATAGTGACTCTTCTTAGCAGAAAACAACTCTTGCTCATAGGACAAGAAACTGCATGGGGTTCAACTCCGTTTAGGACTGGGAAACAAACGCTAGCTCGCCTTGCAAGAAACACACTCTGCTTTTGAGAAAACAGCACTCTTCTACTCTCCTGTGTTTCCTATAGGGCCAGAACAGTGAGCTTGCTCAGAACAAAAGAACTGTGCTTCCTACACACACGGGGCATATCTAGTTCAACTCTGCTTAGGAAACTGACAAGAACAGTAGCTTCTCTTCAGTCCAATACACTGTACTTGCTGGGAACAGACGCGAGTGCTATTTGCACTGTGTATGGCAATGGGAGCGCAATAGTGACTCTTCTTAGCAGAAAACAACTCTTGCTCGTAGGACCAGAATCTGCATGGGATTCAACTCCGTTTAGGACTGGGAAACAAACGCTAGCTCGCCTTGCAAGAAACACACTCTGCTTTTGAGAAAACAGCACTCTTCTACTCTCCTGTGTTTCCTATAGGGCCAGAACAGTGAGCTTGCTCAGAACAAAAGAACTGTGCTTCCTACACACACGGGGCATATCTAGTTCAACTCTGCTTAGGAAACTGACAAGAACAGTAGCTTCTCTACAGTCCAATACACTGTACTTGCTGGGAACAGACGCGAGTGCTATTTGCATTGTGTATATCATTGGGAGCGCAATAGTGACTCTTCTTAGCAGAAAACAACTCTTGCTCGTAGGACCAGAAACTGCATGGGATTCAACTCCGTTTAGGACTGGGAAACAAACGCTAGCTCGCCTTGCAAGAAACACACTCTGCTTTTGAGAAAACAGCACTCTTCTACTCTCCTGTGTTTCCTATAGGGCCAGAACAGCGAGCTTGCTCAGAACAAAAGAACTGTGCTTCCTACACACACGGGGCATATCTAGTTCAACTTTGCTTAGGAAACTGACCAGAACAGTAGCTTCTCTTCAGTCCAATACACTGTACTTGCTGGGAACAGACGCGAGTGCTATTTGCACTGTGTATGGCAATGGGAGCGCAATAGTGACTCTTCTTAGCAGAAAACAACTCTTGCTCGTAGGACCAGAAACTGCATGGGATTTAACTCCGTTTAGGACTGGGAAACAAACGCTAGCTCGCCTTGCAAGAAACACACTCTGCTTTTGAGAAAAAAGCACTCTTCTACTCTCCTGTGTTTCCTATAGGGCCAGAACAGTGAGCTTGCTCAGAACAAAAGAACTGTGCTTCCTACACACACGGGGCATATCTAGTTCAACTCTGCTTAGGAAACTGACCAGAACAGTAGCTTCTCTTCAGTCCAATACACTGTACTTGCTGGGAACAGACGCGAGTGCTATTTGCACTGTGTATGGCAATGGGAGCGCAATAGTGACTCTTCTTAGCAGAAAACAACTCTTGCTCGTAGGACCAGAAACTGCATGGGATTCAACTCCGTTTAGGACTGGGAAACAAACGCTAGCTCGCCTTGCAAGAAACACACTCTGCTTTTGAGAAAACAGCACTCTTCTACTCTCCTGTGTTTCCTATAGGGCCAGAACAGTGAGCTTGCTCAGAACAAAAGAACTGTGCTTCCTACACACACGGGGCATATCTAGTTCAACTCTGCTTAGGAAACTGACCAGAACAGTAGCTTCTCTTCAGTCCAATACACTGTACTTGCTGGGAACAGACGCGAGTGCTATTTGCACTGTGTATGGCAATGGGAGCGCAATAGTGACTCTTCTTAGCAGAAAACAACTCTTGCTCGTAGGACCACAAACTGCATGGGATTCAACTCCGTTTAGGACTGGGAAACAAACGCTAGCTCGCCTTGCAAGAAACACACTCTGCTTTTGAGAAAACAGCACTCTTCTACTCTCCTGTGTTTCCTATAGGGCCAGAACAGTGAGCTTGCTCAGAACAAAAGAACTGTGCTTCCTACACACACGGGGCATATCTAGTTCAACTCTGCTTAGGAAACTGACCAGAACAGTAGCTTCTCTTCAGTCCAATACACTGTACTTGCTGGGAACAGACGCGAGTGCTATTTGCACTGTGTATGGCAATGGGAGCGCAATAGTGACTCTTCTTAGCAGAAAACAACTCTTGCTCGTAGGACCAGAAACTGCATGGGATTCAACTCCGTTTAGGACTGGGAAACAAACGCTAGCTGGCCTTGCAAGAAACACACTCTGCTTTTGAGAAAACAGCACTCTTCTACTCTCCTGTGTTTCCTATAGGGCCAGAACAGTGAGCTTGCTCAGAACAAAAGAACTGTGCTTCCTACACACACGGGGCATATCTAGTTCAACTCTGCTTAGGAAACTGACAAGAACAGTAGCTTCTCTTCAGTCCAATACACTGTACTTGCTGGGAACAGAAGCGAGTGCTATTTGCACTGTGTATGGCAATGGGAGCGCAATAGTGACTCTTCTTAGCAGAAAACAACTCTTGCTCGTAGGACCAGAATCTGCATGGGATTCAACTCCGTTTAGGACTGGGAAACAAATGCTAGCTCGCCTTGCAAGAAACACACTCTGCTTTTGAGAAAACAGCACTCTTCTACTCTCCTGTGTTTCCTATAGGGCCAGAACAGTGAGCTTGCTCAGAACAAAAGAACTGTGCTTCCTACACACACGGGGCATATCTAGTTCAACTCTGCTTAGGAAACTGACAAGAACAGTAGCTTCTCTTCAGTCCAATACACTGTACTTGCTGGGAACAGACGCGAGTGCTATTTGCACTGTGTATGGCAATGGGAGCGCAATAGTGACTCTTCTTAGCAGAAAACAACTCTTGCTCGTAGGACCAGAAACTGCATGGGATTCAACTCCGTTTAGGACTGGGAAACAAACGCTAGCTCGCCTTGCAAGAAACACACTCTGCTTTTGAGAAAACAGCACTCTTCTACTCTCCTGTGTTTCCTATAGGGCCAGAACAGTGAGCTTGCTCAGAACAAAAGAACTGTGCTTCCTACACACACGGGGCATATCTAGTTCAACTCTGCTTAGGAAACTGACCAGAACAGTAGCTTCTCTTCAGTCCAATACACTGTACTTGCTGGGAACAGACGCGAGTGCTATTTGCACTGTGTATGGCAATGGGAGCACAATAGTGACTCTTCTTAGCAGAAAACAACTCTTGCTCGTAGGACCAGAAACTGCATGGGATTCTACTCCGTTTAGGACTGGGAAACAAACGCTAGCTCGCCTTGCAAGAAACACACTCTGCTTTTGAGAAAACAGCACTCTTCTACTCTCCTGTGTTTCCTACAGGGCCAGAACAGTGAGCTTGCTCAGAACAAAAGAACTGTGCTTCCTACACACACGGGCCATATCTAGTTCAACTCTGCTTAGGAAACTGACAAGAACAGTAGCTTCTCTACAGTCCAATACACTGTACTTGCTGGGAACAGACGCGAGTGCTATTTGCACTGTGTATGGCAATGGGAGCGCAATAGTGACTCTTCTTAGCAGAAAACAACTCTTGCTCGTAGGACCAGAATCTGCATGGGATTCAACTCCGTTTAGGACTGGGAAACAAACGCTAGCTCGCCTTGCAAGAAACACACTCTGCTTTTGAGAAAACAGCACTCTTCTACTCTCCTGTGTTTCCTATAGGGCCAGAACAGTGAGCTTGCTCAGAACAAAAGAACTGTGCTTCCTACACACACGGGGCATATCTAGTTCAACTCTGCTTAGGAAACTGACCAGAACAGTAGCTTCTCTTCAGTCCAATACACTGTACTTGCTGGGAACAGACGCGAGTGCTATTTGCACTGTGTATGGCAATGGGAGCGCAATAGTGACTCTTCTTAGCAGAAAACAACTCTTGCTCGTAGGACCAGAAACTGCATGGGATTCAACTCCGTTTAGGACTGGGAAACAAACGCTAGCTCGCCTTGCAAGAAACACACTCTGCTTTTGAGAAAACAGCACTCTTCTACTCTCCTGTGTTTCCTATAGGGCCAGAACAGTGAGCTTGCTCAGAACAAAAGAACTGTGCTTCCTACACACACGGGGCATATCTAGTTCAACTGTGCTTAGGAAACTGACAAGAACAGTAGCTTCTCTACAGTCCAATACACTGTACTTGCTGGGAACAGACGCGAGTGCTATTTGCATTGTGTATATCAATGGGAGCGCAATAGTGACTCTTCTTAGCAGAAAACAACTCTTGCTCGTAGGACCAGAAACTGCATGGGATTCAACTCCGTTTAGGACTGGGAAACAAACGCTAGCTCGCCTTGCAAAAAACACACTCTGCTTTTGAGAAAACAGCACTCTTCTACTCTCCTGTGTTTCCTATAGGGCCAGAACAGTGAGCATGCTCAGAACAAAAGAATTGTGCTTCCTACACACACGGGGCATATCTAGTTCAACTCTGCTTAGGAAACTGACAAGAACAGTAGCTTCTCTTCAGTCCAATACACTGTACTTGCTGGGAACAGACGCGAGTGCTATTTGCACTGTGTATGGCAATGGGAGCGCAGGAGTGACTCTTCTTAGCAGAAAACAACTCTTGCTCGTAGGACCAGAAACTGCATGGGATTCAACTCCGTTTAGGACTGGGAAACAAACGCTAGCTCGCCTTGCAAGAAACACACTCTGCTTTTGAGAAAACAGCACTCTTCTACTCTACTGTGTTTCCTATAGGGCCAGAACAGTGAGCTTGCTCAGAACAAAAGAACTGTGCTTCCTACACACACGGGCCATATCTAGTTCAACTCTGCTTAGGAAACTGACCAGAAC
Organism: Peromyscus eremicus; assembly: GCF_949786415.1. Taxonomy (NCBI): domain Eukaryota; kingdom Metazoa; phylum Chordata; class Mammalia; order Rodentia; family Cricetidae; genus Peromyscus; species Peromyscus eremicus. Next base: position 8,242 of record NW_026738169.1, read on the forward strand.
AGTAGCTTCTCTTCAGTCCAATACACTGTACTTGCTGGGAACAGACGCGAGTGCTATTTGCACTGTGTATGGCAATGGCAGCGCAATAGTGACTCTTCTTAGCAGAAAACAACTCTTGCTCATAGGACCAGAAACTGCATGGGGTTCAACTCCGTTTCGGACTGGGAAACAAACGCTAGCTCGCCTTGCAAGAAACACACTCTGCTTTTGAGAAAACAGCACTCTTCTACTCTCCTGTGTTTCCTACAGGGCCAGAACAGTGAGCTTGCTCAGAACAAAAGAACTGTGCTTCCTACACACACGGGGCATATCTAGTTCAACTCTGCTTAGGAAACTGACAAGAACAGTAGCTTCTCTTCAGTCCAATACACTGTACTTGCTGGGAACAGACGCGAGTGCTATTTGCACTGTGTATGGCAATGGGAGCGCAATAGTGACTCTTCTTAGCAGAAAACAACTCTTGCTCGTAGGACCAGAATCTGCATGGGATTCAACTCCGTTTAGGACTGGGAAACAAACGCTAGCTCGCCTTGCAAGAAACACACTCTGCTTTTGAGAAAACAGCACTCTTCTACTCTCCTGTGTTTCCTATAGGGCCAGAACAGTGAGCTTGCTCAGAACCAAAGAACTGTGCTTCCTACACACACGGAGCATATCTAGTTCAACTCTGCTTAGGAAACTGACAGGAACAGTAGCTTCTCTTCAGTCCAATACACTGTACTTGCTGGGAACAGACGCGAGTGCTATTTGCACTGTGTATGGCAATGGGAGCGCAATAGTGACTCTTCTTAGCAGAAAACAACTCTTGCTCGTAGGACCAGAAACTGCATGGGATTCAACTCCGTTTAGGACTGGGAAACAAACGCTAGCTCGCCTTGCAAGAAACACACTCTGCTTTTGAGAAAACAGCACTCTTCTACTCTCCTGTGTTTCCTATAGGGCCAGAACAGTGAGCTTGCTCAGAACAAAAGAACTGTGCTTCCTACACACACGGGGCATATCTAGTTCAACTCTGCTTAGGAAACTGACAAGAACAGTAGCTTCTCTACAGTCCAATACACTGTACTTGCTGGGAACAGACGCGAGTGCTATTTGCACTGTGTATGGCAATGGGAGCGCAATAGTGACTCTTCTTAGCAGAAAACAACTCTTGCTCGTAGGACCAGAATCTGCATGGGATTCAACTCCGTTTAGGACTGGGAAACAAACGCTAGCTCGCCTTGCAAGAAACACACTCTGCTTTTGAGAAAACAGCACTCTTCTACTCTCCTGTGTTTCCTATAGGGCCAGAACAGTGAGCTTGCTCAGAACAAAAGAACTGTGCTTCCTACACACACGGGGCATATCTAGTTCAACTCTGCTTAGGAAACTGACCAGAACAGTAGCTTCTCTTCAGTCCAATACACTGTACTTGCTGGGAACAGACGCGAGTGCTATTTGCACTGTGTATGGCAATGGGAGCGCAATAGTGACTCTTCTTAGCAGAAAACAACTCTTGCTCGTAGGACCAGAAACTGCATGGGATTCAACTCCGTTTAGGACTGGGAAACAAACGCTAGCTCGCCTTGCAAGAAACACACTCTGCTTTTGAGAAAACAGCACTCTTCTACTCTCCTGTGTTTCCTATAGGGCCAGAACAGTGAGCTTGCTCAGAACAAAAGAACTGTGCTTCCTACACACACGGGGCATATCTAGTTCAACTGTGCTTAGGAAACTGACAAGAACAGTAGCTTCTCTACAGTCCAATACACTGTACTTGCTGGGAACAGACGCGAGTGCTATTTGCATTGTGTATATCAATGGGAGCGCAATAGTGACTCTTCTTAGCAGAAAACAACTCTTGCTCGTAGGACCAGAAACTGCATGGGATTCAACTCCGTTTAGGACTGGGAAACAAACGCTAGCTCGCCTTGCAAAAAACACACTCTGCTTTTGAGAAAACAGCACTCTTCTACTCTCCTGTGTTTCCTATAGGGCCAGAACAGTGAGCTTGCTCAGAACAAAAGAATTGTGCTTCCTACACACACGGGGCATATCTAGTTCAACTCTGCTTAGGAAACTGACAAGAACAGTAGCTTCTCTTCAGTCCAATACACTGTACTTGCTGGGAACAGACGCGAGTGCTATTTGCACTGTGTATGGCAATGGGAGCGCAGGAGTGACTCTTCTTAGCAGAAAACAACTCTTGCTCGTAGGACCAGAAACTGCATGGGATTCAACTCCGTTTAGGACTGGGAAACAAACGCTAGCTCGCCTTGCAAGAAACACACTCTGCTTTTGAGAAAACAGCACTCTTCTACTCTACTGTGTTTCCTATAGGGCCAGAACAGTGAGCTTGCTCAGAACAAAAGAACTGTGCTTCCTACACACACGGGCCATATCTAGTTCAACTCTGCTTAGGAAACTGACCAGAACAGTAGCTTCTCTTCAGTCCAATACACTGTACTTGCTGGGAACAGACGCGAGTGCTATTTGCACTGTGTATGGCAATGGCAGCGCAATAGTGACTCTTCTTAGCAGAAAACAACTCTTGCTCATAGGACCAGAAACTGCATGGGGTTCAACTCCGTTTCGGACTGGGAAACAAACGCTAGCTCGCCTTGCAAGAAACACACTCTGCTTTTGAGAAAACAGCACTCTTCTACTCTCCTGTGTTTCCTACAGGGCCAGAACAGTGAGCTTGCTCAGAACAAAAGAACTGTGCTTCCTACACACACGGGGCATATCTAGTTCAACTCTGCTTAGGAAACTGACAAGAACAGTAGCTTCTCTTCAGTCCAATACACTGTACTTGCTGGGAACAGACGCGAGTGCTATTTGCACTGTGTATGGCAATGGGAGCGCAATAGTGACTCTTCTTAGCAGAAAACAACTCTTGCTCGTAAGACCAGAATCTGCATGGGATTCAACTCCGTTTAGGACTGGGAAACAAACGCTAGCTCGCCTTGCAAGAAACACACTCTGCTTTTGAGAAAACAGCACTCTTCTACTCTCCTGTGTTTCCTATAGGGCCAGAACAGTGAGCTTGCTCAGAACAAAAGAACTGTGCTTCCTACACACACGGGGCATATCTAGTTCAACTCTGCTTAGGAAACTGACAAGAACAGTAGCTTCTCTTCAGTCCAATACACTGTACTTGCTGGGAACAGACGCCAGTGCTATTTGCACTGTGTATGGCAATGGGAGCACAATAGTGACTCTTCTTAGCAGAAAACAACTCTTGCTCGTAGGACCAGAAACTTCATGGGATTCTACTCCGTTTAGGACTGGGAAACAAACGCTAGCTCGCCTTGCAAGAAACACACTCTGCTTTTGAGAAAACAGCACTCTTCTACTCTACTGTGTTTCCTATAGGGCCAGAACAGTGAGCTTGCTCAGAACAAAAGAACTGTGCTTCCTACACACACGGGCCATATCTAGTTCAACTCTGCTTAGGAAACTGACCAGAACAGTAGCTTCTCTTCAGTCCAATACACTCTACTTGATGGGAACAGACGCGAGTGCTATTTGCACTGTGTATGGCAATGGGAGCGCAATAGTGACTCTTCTTAGCAGAAAACAACTCTTGCTCGTAGGACCACAAACTGCATGGGATTCAACTCCGTTTAGGACTGGGAAACAAACGCTAGCTCGCCTTGCAAGAAACACACTCTGCTTTTGAGAAAACAGCACTCTTCTACTCTCCTGTGTTTCCTATAGGGCCAGAACAGTGAGCTTGCTCAGAACAAAAGAACTGTGCTTCCTACACACACGGGGCATATCTAGTTCAACTCTGCTTAGGAAACTGACAAGAACAGTAGCTTCTCTTCAGTCCAATACACTGTACTTGCTGGGAACAGACGCGAGTGCTATTTGCACTGTGTATGGCAATGGGAGCGCAATAGTGACTCTTCTTAGCAGAAAACAACTCTTGCTCGTAGGAGCAGAAACTGCATGGGATTCAACTCCGTTTAGGACTGGGAAACAAATGCTAGCTCGCCTTGCAAGAAACACACTCTGCTTTTGAGAAAACAGCACTCTTCTACTCTCCTGTGTTTCCTATAGGGCCAGAACAGTGAGCTTGCTCAGAACAAAAGAACTGTGCTTCCTACACACATGGGGCATATCTAGTTCAACTCTGCTTAGGAAACTGACCGGAACAGTAGCTTCTCTTCAGTCCAATACACTGTACTTGCTGGGAACAGACGCGAGTGCTATTTGCACTGTGTATGGCAATGGGAGCGCAATAGTGACTCTTCTTAGCAGAAAACAACTCTTGCTCGTAGGACCACAAACTGCATGGGATTCAACTACGTTTAGGACTGGGAAACAAACGCTAGCTCGCCTTGCAAGAAACACACTCTGCTTTTGAGAAAACAGCACTCTTCTACTCTCCTGTGTTTCCTATAGGGCCAGAACAGTGAGCTTGCTCAGAACCAAAGAACTGTGCTTCCTACACACACGGGGCATATCTAGTTCAACTCTGCTTAGGAAACTGACAAGAACAGTAGCTTCTCTTCAGTCCAATACACTGTACTTGCTGGGAACAGACGCGAGTGCTATTTGCACTGTGTATGGCAATGGGAGCGCAATAGTGACTCTTCTTAGCAGAAAACAACTCTTGCTCGTAGGACCAGAAACTGCATGGGATTCAACTCCGTTTAGGACTGGGAAACAAACGCTAGCTCGCCTTGCAAGAAACACACTCTGCTTTTGAGAAAACAGCACTCTTCTACTCTCCTGTGTTTGCTATAGGGCCAGAACAGTGAGCTTGCTCAGAACAAAAGAACTGTGCTTCCTACACACACGGGGCATATCTAGTTCAACTCTGCTTAGGAAACTGACAAGAACAGTAGCTTCTCTTCAGTCCAATACACTGTACTTGCTGGGAACAGACGCGAGTGCTATTTGCACTGTGTATGGCAATGGGAGCGCAATAGTGACTCTTCTTAGCAGAAAACAACTCTTGCTCGTAGGACCAGAAACTGCATGGCATTCAACTCCGTTTAGGACTGGGAAACAAACGCTAGCTCGCCTTGCAAGAAACACACTCTGCTTTTGAGAAAACAGCACTCTTCTACTCTCCTGTGTTTCCTATAGGACCAGAACAGTGAGCTTGCTCAGAACAAAAGAACTGTGCTTCCTACACACACGGGGCATATCTAGTTCAACTCTGCTTAGGAAACTGACCAGAACAGGAGCTTCTCTGCAGTCCAATACACTGTACTTGCTGGGAACAGACGGGAGTGCTATTTGCACTGTGTATGGCAATGGGAGCGCAATAGTGACTCTTCTTAGCAGAAAACAACTCTTGCTCGTAGGACCAGAATCTGCATGGGATTCAACTCCGTTTAGGACTGGGAAACAAACGCTAGCTCGCCTTGCAAGAAACACACTCTGCTTTTGAGAAAACAGCACTCTTCTACTCTCCTGTGTTTCCTATAGGGCCAGAACAGTGAGCTTGCTCAGAACAAAAGAACTGTGCTTCCTACACACACGGGGCATATCTAGTTCAACTCTGCTTAGGAAACTGACCAGAACAGTAGCTTCTCTTCAGTCCAATACACTGTACTTGCTGGGAACAGACGCGAGTGCTATTTTCACTGTGTATGGCAATGGGAGCGCAATAGTGACTCTTCTTAGCAGAAAACAACTCTTGCTCGTAGGACCAGAAACTGCATGGGATTCAACTCCGTTTAGGACTGGGAAACAAACGCTAGCTCGCCTTGCAAGAAACACACTCTGCTTTTGAGAAAACAGCACTCTTCTACTCTCCTGTGTTTCCTATAGGGCCAGAACATTGAGCTTGCTCAGAACAAAAGAACTGTGCTTCCTACACACACGGGGCATATCTAGTTCAACTCTGCTTAGGAAACTGACAAGAACAGTAGCTTCTCTTCAGTCCAATACACTGTACTTGCTGGGAACAGACGCGAGTGCTATTTGCACTGTGTATGGCAATGGGAGCGCAATAGTGACTCTTCTTAGCAGAAAACAACTCTTGCTCGTAGGACCAGAAACTGCATGGGATTCAACTCCGTTTAGGACTGGGAAACAAACGCTAGCTCGCCTTGCAAGAAACACACTCTGCTTTTGAGAAAACAGCACTCTTCTACTCTCCTGTGTTTCCTATAGGGCCAGAACAGTGAGCTTGCTCAGAACAAAAGAACTGTGCTTCCTACACACACGGGGCATATCTAGTTCAACTCTGCTTAGGAAACTGACCAGAACAGTAGCTTCTCTTCAGTCCAATACACTGTACTTGCTGGGAACAGACGCGAGTGCTATTTGCACTGTGTATGGCAATGGGAGCGCAATAGTGACTCTTCTTAGCAGAAAACAACTCTTGCTCGTAGGACCAGAAACTGCATGGGATTCAACTCCGTTTAGGACTGGGAAACAAACGCTAGCTCGCCTTGCAAGAAACACACTCTGCTTTTGAGAAAACAGCACTCTTCTACTCTCCTGTGTTTCCTATAGGGCCAGAACAGTGAGCTTGCTCAGAACAAAAGAACTGTGCTTCCTACACACACGGGGCATATCTAGTTCAACTCTGCTTAGGAAACTGACCAGAACAGTAGCTTCTCTTCAGTCCAATACACTGTACTTGCTGGGAACAGACGCGAGTGCTATTTGCACTGTGTATGGCAATGGGAGCGCAATAGTGACTCTTCTTAGCAGAAAACAACTCTTGCTCGTAGGACCAGAAACTGCATGGGATTCAACTCCGTTTAGGACTGGGAAACAAACGCTAGCTCGCCTTGCAAGAAACACACTCTGCTTTTGAGAAAACAGCACTCTTCTACTCTCCTGTGTTTCCTATAGGGCCAGAACAGTGAGCTTGCTCAGAACAAAAGAACTGTGCTTCCTACACACACGGGGCATATCTAGTTCAACTCTGCTTAGGAAACTGACAAGAACAGTAGCTTCTCTTCAGTCCAATACACTGTACTTGCTGGAAACAGACGCGAGTGCTATTTGCACTGTGTATGTCAATGGGAGCGCAATAGTGACTCTTCTTAGCAGAAAACAACTCTTGCTCGTAGGACCAGAAACTGCATGGGATTCAACTCCGTTTAGGACTGGGAAACAAACGCTAGCTCGCCTTGCAAGAAACACACTCTGCTTTTGAGAAAACAGCACTCTTCTACTCTCCTGTGTTTCCTATAGGGCCAGAACAGTGAGCTTGCTCAGAACAAAAGAACTGTGCTTCCTACACACACGGGGCATATCTAGTTCAACTCTGCTTAGGAAACTGACCAGAACAGTAGCTTCTCTTCAGTCCAATACACTGTACTTGCTGGGAACAGAAGCGAGTGCTATTTGCACTGTGTATGGCAATGGGAGCGCAATAGTGACTCTTCTTAGCAGAAAACAACTCTTGCTCGTAGGACCAGAATCTGCATGGGATTCAAGTCCGTTTAGGACTGGGAAACAAACGCTAGCTCGCCTTGCAGGAAACACACTCTGCTTTTGAGAAAACAGCACTCTTCTACTCTCCTGTGTTTCCTACAGGGCCAGAACAGTGAGCTTGCTCAGAACAAAAGAATTGTGCTTCCTACACACACGGGCCATATCTAGTTCAACTCTGCTTAGGAAACTGACAAGAACAGTAGCTTCTCTTCAGTCCAATACACTGTACTTGCTGGGAACAGACGCGAGTGCTATTTGCACTGTGTATGGCAATGTGAGCGCAATAGTGACTCTTCTTAGCAGAAAACAACTCTTGCTCGTAGGACCAGAAACTGCATGGGATTCAACTCCGTTTAGGACTGGGAAACAAAAGCTAGCTCGCCTTGCAAGAAACACACTCTGCTTTTGAGAAAACAGCACTCTTCTACTCTCCTGTGTTTCCTATAGGGCCAGAACAGTGAGCTTGCTCAGAACAAAAGAACTGTGCTTCCTACACACACGGAGCATATCTAGTTCAACTCTGCTTAGGAAACTGACAGGAACAGTAGCTTCTCTTCAGTCCAATACACTGTACTTGCTGGGAACTGACGCGAGTGCTATTTGCACTGTGTATGGCAATGGGAGCGCAATAGTGACTCTTCTTAGCAGAAAACAACTCTTGCTCGTAGGACCAGAAACTGCATGGGATTCAACTCCGTTTAGGACTGGGAAACAAACGCTAGCTCGCCTTGCAAGAAACACACTCTGCTTTTGAGAAAACAGCACTCTTCTACTCTCCTGTGTTTCCTATAGGGCCAGAACAGTGAGCTTGCTCAGAACAAAAGAACTGTGCTTCCTACACACACGGGGCATATCTAGTTCAACTCTGCTTAGGAAACTGACAAGAACAGTAGCTTCTCTTCAGTCCAATACACTGTACTTGCTGGGAACATACGCGAGTGCTATTTGCACTGTGTATGTCAATGGGAGCGCAATAGTGACTCTTCTTAGCAGAAAACAACTCTTGCTCGTAGGACCAGAATCTGCATGGGATTCAACTCCGTTTAGGACTGGGAAACAAACGCTAGCTCGCTTTGCAAGAAACACACTCTGCTTTTGAGAAAACAGCACTCTTCTACTCTCCTGTGTTTCCTATAGGGCCAGAACAGTGAGCTTGCTCAGAACAAAAGAACTGTGCTTCCTACACACACGGGCCATATCTAGTTCAACTCTGCTTAGGAAACTGACCAGAACAGTAGCTTCTCTTCAGTCCAATACACTGTACTTGCTGGGAACAGACGCGAGTGCTATTTGCACTGTGTATGGCAATGGGAGCGCAATAGTGACTCTTCTTAGCAGAAAACAACTCTTGCTTTTAGGACCACAAACTGCATGGGATTCAACTCCGTTTAGGACTGGGAAACAAACGCTAGCTCGCCTTGCAAGAAACACACTCTGCTTTTGAGAAAACAGCACTCTTCTACTCTCCTGTGTTTCCTATAGGGCCAGAACAGTGAGCTTGCTCAGAACAAAAGAACTGTGCTTCCTACACACACGGGGCATATCTAGTTCAACTCTGCTTAGGAAACTGACAAGAACAGTAGCTTCTCTTCAGTCCAATAAACTGTACTTGCTGGGAACAGACGCGAGTGCTATTTGCACTGTGTATGGCAATGGGAGCGCAATAGTGACTCTTCTTAGCAGAAAACAACTCTTGCTCGTAGGACCAGAAACTGCATGGGATTCTACTCAGCTTAGGACTGGGAAACAAACGCTAGCTCGCCTTGCAAGAAACACACTCTGCTTTTGAGAAAACAGCACTCTTCTACTCTCCTGTGTTTCCTATAGGGCCAGAACAGTGAGCTTGCTCAGAACAAAAGAACTGTGCTTCCTACACACACGGGGCATATCTAGTTCAACTCTGCTTAGGAAACTGACAAGAACAGTAGCTTCTCTTCAGTCCAATACACTGTACTTGCTGGGAACAGACGCGAGTGCTATTTGCACTGTGTATGGCAATGGGAGCGCAATAGTGACTCTTCTTAGCAGAAAACAACTCTTGCTCGTAGGAGCAGAAACTGCATGGGATTCAACTCCGTTTAGGACTGGGAAACAAACGCTAGCTCGCCTTGCAAGAAACACACTCTGCTTTTGAGAAAACAGCACTCTTCTACTCTCCTGTGTTTCCTATAGGGCCAGAACAGTGAGCTTGCTCAGAACAAAAGAACTGTGCTTCCTACACACACGGGGCATATCTAGTTCAACTCTGCTTAGGAAACTGACCAGAACAGTAGCTTCTCTTCAGTCCAATACACTGTACTTGCTGGGAACAGACGCGAGTGCTATTTGCACTGTGTATGGCAATGGGAGCGCAATAGTGACTCTTCTTAGCAGAAAACAACTCTTGCTCGTAGGACCAGAAACTGCATGGGATTCTACTCCGTTTAGGACTGGGAAACAAACGCTAGCTCGCCTTGCAAGAAACACACTCTGCTTTTGAGAAAACAGCACTCTTCTACTCTCCTGTGTTTCCTATAGGGCCAGAACAGTGAGCTTGCTCAGAACAAAAGAACTGTGCTTCCTACACACACGGGGCATATCTAGTTCAACTCTGCTTAGGAAACTGACCAGAACAGGAGCTTCTCTGCAGTCCAATACACTGTACTTGGTGGGAACAGACGGGAGTGCCATTTGCACTGTGTATGGCAATGGGAGCGCAATAGTGACTCTTCTTAGCAGAAAACAACTCTTGCTCGTAGGACCAGAATCTGCATGGGATTCAACTCCGTTTAGGACTGGGAAACAAACGCTAGCTCGCCTTGCAAGAAACACACTCTGCTTTTGAGAAAACAGCACTCTTCTACTCTCCTGTGTTTCCTATAGGGCCAGAACAGTGAGCTTGCTCAGAACAAAAGAACTGTGCTACCTACACACGGGGCATATTATCTAGTTCAACTCTGCTTAGGAAACTGACCAGAACAGTAGCTTCTCTGCAGTCCAATACACTGTACTTGCTGGGAACAGACGCGAGTGCTATTTGTACTGTGTATGGCAATGGGAGCGCAATAGTGACTCTTCTTAGTAGAAAACAACTCTTGCTCGTAGGACCAGAATCTGCATGGGATTCAACTCCGTTTAGGACTGGGAAACAAACGCTAGCTCGCCTTGCAAGAAACACACTCTGCTTTTGAGAAAACAGCACTCTTCTACTCTCCTGTGTTTCCTACAGGGCCAGAACAGTGAGCTTGCTCAGAACAAAAGAACTGTGCTTCCTACACACACGGGCCATATCTAGTTCAACTCTGCTTAGGAAACTGACAAGAACAGTAGCTTCTCTTCAGTCCAATACACTGTACTTGCTGGGAACAGACGCGTGTGCTATTTGCACTGTGTATGGCAATGGGAGCGCAATAGTGACTCTTCTTAGCAGAAAACAACTCTTGCTCGTAGGACCAGAAACTGCATGGGATTCAACTCCGTTTAGGACTGGGAAACAAAAGCTAGCTCGCCTTGCAAGAAACACACTCTGCTTTTGAGATAACAGCACTCTTCTACTCTCCTGTGTTTCCTATAGGGCCAGAACAGTGAGCTTGCTCAGAACCAAAGAACTGTGCTTCCTACACACACGGGGCATATCTAGTTCAACTCTGCTTAGGAAACTGACAGGAACAGTAGCTTCTCTTCAGTCCAATACACTGTACTTGCTGGGAACTGACGCGAGTGCTATTTGCACTGTGTATGGCAATGGGAGCGCAATAGTGACTCTTCTTAGCAGAAAACAACTCTTGCTCGTAGGACCAGAAACTGCATGGGATTCAACTCCGTTTAGGACTGGGAAACAAACGCTAGCTCGCCTTGCAAGAAACACACTCTGCTTTTGAGAAAACAGCACTCTTCTACTCTCCTGTGTTTCCTATAGGGCCAGAACAGTGAGCTTGCTCAGAACAAAAGAACTGTGCTTCCTACACACACGGGGCATATCTAGTTCAACTCTGCTTAGGAAACTGACAAGAACAGTAGCTTCTCTTCAGTCCAATACACTGTACTTGCTGGGAACATACGCGAGTGCTATTTGCACTGTGTATGTCAATGGGAGCGCAATAGTGACTCTTCTTAGCAGAAAACAACTCTTGCTCGTAGGACCAGAATCTGCATGGGATTCAACTCCGTTTAGTACTGGGAAACAAACGCTAGCTCGCCTTGCAAGAAACACACTCTGCTTTTGAGAAAACAGCACTCTTCTACTCTCCTGTGTTTCCTATAGGGCCAGAACAGTGAGCTTGCTCAGAACAAAAGAACTGTGCTTCCTACACACACGGGCCATATCTAGTTCAACTCTGCTTAGGAAACTGACCAGAACAGTAGCTTCTCTTCAGTCCAATACACTGTACTTGCTGGGAACAGACGCGAGTGCTATTTGCACTGTGTATGGCAATGGGAGCGCAATAGTGACTCTTCTTAGCAGAAAACAACTCTTGCTTTTAGGACCACAAACTGCATGGGATTCAACTCCGTTTAGGACTGGGAAACAAACGCTAGCTCGCCTTGCAAGAAACACACTCTGCTTTTGAGAAAACAGCACTCTTCTACTCTCCTGTGTTTCCTATAGGGCCAGAACAGTGAGCTTGCTCAGAACAAAAGAACTGTGCTTCCTACACACACGGGGCATATCTAGTTCAACTCTGCTTAGGAAACTGACCAGAACAGTAGCTTCTCTTCAGTCCAATAAACTGTACTTGCTGGGAACAGACGCGAGTGCTATTTGCACTGTGTATGGCAATGGGAGCGCAATAGTGACTCTTCTTAGCAGAAAACAACTCTTGCTCGTAGGACCAGAAACTGCATGGGATTCTACTCAGCTTAGGACTGGGAAACAAACGCTAGCTCGCCTTGCAAGAAACACACTCTGCTTTTGAGAAAACAGCACTCTTCTACTCTCCTGTGTTTCCTATAGGGCCAGAACAGTGAGCTTGCTCAGAACAAAAGAACTGTGCTTCCTACACACACGGGCCATATCTAGTTCAACTCTGCTTAGGAAACTGACAAGAACAGTAGCTTCTCTTCAGTCCAATACACTGTACTTGCTGGGAACAGACGCGAGTGCTATTTGCACTGTGTATGGCAATGGGAGCGCAATAGTGACTCTTCTTAGCAGAAAACAACTCTTGCTCGTAGGAGCAGAAACTGCATGGGATTCAACTCCGTTTAGGACTGGGAAACAAATGCTAGCTCGCCTTGCAAGAAACACACTCTGCTTTTGAGAAAACAGCACTCTTCTACTCTCCTGTGTTTCCTATAGGGCCAGAACAGTGAGCTTGCTCAGAACAAAAGAACTGTGCTTCCTACACACATGGGGCATATCTAGTTCAACTCTGCTTAGGAAACTGACCAGAACAGTAGCTTCTCTTCAGTCCAATACACTGTACTTGCTGGGAACAGACGCGAGTGCTATTTGCACTGTGTATGGCAATGGGAGCGCAATAGTGACTCTTCTTAGCAGAAAACAACTCTTGCTCGTAGGACCAGAAACTGCATGGGATTCAACTCCGTTTAGGACTGGGAAACAAACGCTAGCTCGCCTTGCAAGAAACACACTCTGCTTTTGAGAAAACAGCACTCTTCTACTCTCCTGTGTTTCCTATAGGGCCAGAACAGTGAGCTTGCTCAGAACAAAAGAACTGTGCTTCCTACACACACGGGGCATATCTAGTTCAACTCTGCTTAGGAAACTGACAAGAACAGTAGCTTCTCTTCAGTCCAATACACTGTACTTGCTGGGAACAGACGCGAGTGCTATTTGCACTGTGTATGGCAATGGGAGCGCAATAGTGACTCTTCTTAGCAGAAAACAACTCTTGCTCGTAGGACCAGAAACTGCATGGGATTCTACTCCGTTTAGGACTGGGAAACAAACGCTAGCTCGCCTTGCAAGAAACACACTCTGCTTTTGAGAAAACAGCACTCTTCTACTCTCCTGTGTTTCCTATAGGGCCAGAACAGTGAGCTTGCTCAGAACAAAAGAACTGTGCTTCCTACACACACGGGGCATATCTAGTTCAACTCTGCTTAGGAAACTGACAAGAACAGTAGCTTCTCTTCAGTCCAATACACTGTACTTGCTGGGAACAGACGCGAGTGCTATTTGCACTGTGTATGGCAATGGGAGCGCAATAGTGACTCTTCTTAGCAGAAAACAACTCTTGCTCGTAGGACCAGAAACTGCATGGGATTCAACTCCGTTTAGGACTGGGAAACAAACGCTAGCTCGCCTTGCAAGAAACACACTCTGCTTTTGAGAAAACAGCACTCTTCTACTCTCCTGTGTTTCCTATAGGACCAGAACAGTGAGCTTGCTCAGAACAAAAGAACTGTGCTTCCTACACACACGGGGCATATCTAGTTCAACTCTGCTTAGGAAACTGACCAGAACAGGAGCTTCTCTGCAGTCCAATACACTGTACTTGGTGGGAACAGACGGGAGTGCTATTTGCACTGTGTATGGCAATGGGAGCGCAATAGTGACTCTTCTTAGCAGAAAACAACTCTTGCTCGTAGGACCAGAATCTGCATGGGATTCAACTCCGTTTAGGACTGGGAAACAAACGCTAGCTCGCCTTGCAAGAAACACACTCTGCTTTTGAGAAAACAGCACTCTTCTACTCTCCTGTGTTTCCTATAGGGCCAGAACAGTGAGCTTGCTCAGAACCAAAGAACTGTGCTTCCTACACACACGGGCCATATCTAGTTCAACTCTGCTTAGGAAACTGACCAGAACAGTCGCTTCTCTTCAGTCCAATACACTGTACTTGCTGGGAACAGACGCGAGTGCTATTTGCACTGTGTATGGCAATGGGAGCGCAATAGTGACTCTTCTTAGCAGAAAACAACTCTTGCTTTTAGGACCACAAACTGCATGGGATTCAACTCCGTTTAGGACTGGGAAACAAACGCTAGCTCGCCTTGCAAGAAACACACTCTGCTTTTGAGAAAACAGCACTCTTCTACTCTCCTGTGTTTCCTATAGGGCCAGAACAGTGAGCTTGCTCAGAACAAAAGAACTGTGCTTCCTACACACACGGGGCATATCTAGTTCAACTCTGCTTAGGAAACTGACAAGAACAGTAGCTTCTCTTCAGTCCAATAAACTGTACTTGCTGGGAACAGACGCGAGTGCTATTTGCACTGTGTATGGCAATGGGAGCGCAATAGTGACTCTTCTTAGCAGAAAACAACTCTTGCTCGTAGGACCAGAAACTGCATGGGATTCTACTCAGCTTAGGACTGGGAAACAAACGCTAGCTCGCCTTGCAAGAAACACACTCTGCTTTTGAGAAAACAGCACTCTTCTACTCTCCTGTGTTTCCTATAGGGCCAGAACAGTGAGCTTGCTCAGAACAAAAGAACTGTGCTTCCTACACACACGGGCCATATCTAGTTCAACTCTGCTTAGGAAACTGACAAGAACAGTAGCTTCTCTTCAGTCCAATACACTGTACTTGCTGGGAACAGACGCGAGTGCTATTTGCACTGTGTATGGCAATGGGAGCGCAATAGTGACTCTTCTTAGCAGAAAACAACTCTTGCTCGTAGGAGCAGAAACTGCATGGGATTCAACTCCGTTTAGGACTGGGAAACAAATGCTAGCTCGCCTTGCAAGAAACACACTCTGCTTTTGAGAAAACAGCACTCTTCTACTCTCCTGTGTTTCCTATAGGGCCAGAACAGTGAGCTTGCTCAGAACAAAAGAACTGTGCTTCCTACACACATGGGGCATATCTAGTTCAACTCTGCTTAGGAAACTGACCAGAACAGTAGCTTCTCTTCAGTCCAATACACTGTACTTGCTGGGAACAGACGCGAGTGCTATTTGCACTGTGTATGGCAATGGGAGCGCAATAGTGACTCTTCTTAGCAGAAAACAACTCTTGCTCGTAGGACCAGAAACTGCATGGGATTCAACTCCGTTTAGGACTGGGAAACAAACGCGCTAGCTCGCCTTGCAAGAAACACACTCTGCTTTTGAGAAAACAGCACTCTTCTACTCTCCTGTGTTTCCTATAGGGCCAGAACAGTGAGCTTGCTCAGAACAAAAGAACTGTGCTTCCTACACACACGGGGCATATCTAGTTCAACTCTGCTTAGGAAACTGACAAGAACAGTAGCTTCTCTTCAGTCCAATACACTGTACTTGCTGGGAACAGACGCGAGTGCTATTTGCACTGTGTATGGCAATGGGAGCGCAATAGTGACTCTTCTTAGCAGAAAACAACTCTTGCTCGTAGGACCAGAAACTGCATGGGATTCTACTCCGTTTAGGACTGGGAAACAAACGCTAGCTCGCCTTGCAAGAAACACACTCTGCTTTTGAGAAAACAGCACTCT
>NW_026738170.1:0-23935 GCF_949786415.1 Peromyscus eremicus
GAGTAGAAGAGTGCTCTTTTCTCAAAAGCAGAGTGTGTTTCTTGAAAGGCGAGCTAGCGTTTGTTTGCCAGTCCTAAATGGAGTTGAATCACATACAGTTTCTGGTCCTACGCGCAAGAGTTGTTTTCTGGTAAGGAAAGTCACTATTGCGCTCCCATTGCCATACAAATTGCAAATAGCACTCGCGTCTGTTCCCAGCAAGTACAGTGTATTGGACTGAAGAGTAGCTACTGTTCTTCTCAGTTTCCTAAGCAGAGTTGAACTAGATATGGCCCGTGTGTGTAGGAAGCACAGTTCTTTTGTTCTGAGCAAGCTCACCGTTCTGGCCCTAAAGGAAACACAGTAGAGTAGAAGAGTGCTCTTTTCTCAAAAGCAGAGTGTGTTTCTTGTAAGGCGAGCTAAAGTTTGTTTCCCAGTTTTAAATGGAGTTGAGTCACATGCAGTTTTCTTCCTACGAGCAAGCGTTTTTTTCTGGTAAGACGAGTCATAATTGTGCTCCCATTGCCATACACAGTGCAAATAGCACTCGCATCTGTTTCCAGCAAGTACAGTGTATTGGACTGAATAGGTTCTACTGTTTTTTTCAGTTTCCTAAGCAGAGGGGAACTAGATATGGCCCATGTGTGTAGGAAGCACAGTTCTTTTGTTCTAAGCAAGCTCATTGTTCGGACCCCATATGAAACACAGTAGAGTAGAAGAGTGCTCTTTTCTCAAAAGCAGAGTGTGTTTCTTGTAAGGCAAACTAATGTTTGTTTCCTAGTCCTAAATGGAATTGAATCACATGCAGTTTCTGGTTCTACAAACAAGAGTTGTTTTCTGGTAAGGAAAGTCACTATTGCGCTCCTTTTGCCATTCACAGTGCAAATAGCACTCGCGTCTGTTCCCAGCAAGTACAGTGTATCGGACTGAAGAGGAGCTACTGTTCTTGTCAGGTTCCTAAGCAGACTTGAACTACATATGGCCGTGTGTATAGGAAGCACAGTTCTTTTGTTCTGAGCAAGCTCACTCTTTGGACCCCATAGGAAACACAGTAGAGTAGATGAGTGCTCTTTTCTCAAAAGCAGACTGTGTTTCTTGTAAGGCGAGCTAGCGTTTGTTTCCCAGTCCTAAATGGAGTTGAATCACATGCAGTTTCTAGTCCTACGAGCAAGAGTTGTTCTCTGGTAAGTAAAGTCACTATTGTGCTCCCATTGCCATACTCAGTGCAAATAGAAGTCCCGTCTGTTCCTAGTAAGTACAGTGTATTGGACTGAAGAGGAGCTACTGTTCTTCTCAGTTTCCTAAGCAGAGTTGAACTAGATATGCCCCGTGTGTGAAGGAAGCACAGTTCTTTTGTTCTGAGCAAGCTCATTGTTCTAGCCCTATGGGAAACACAGTAGAGTAGACGAGTGTTCTTTTCTCAAAAGCAGAGTGTGTTTCTTGTAAGGCGAGCTAGAGTTTGTTTCCGAATCCTAAAGGTAGTTGAGTCACATGCAGTTTTTTGTCCTATGAGCAAGAGTTGTTTTCTGGTAAGACGAGTCACTCTTGTGCTCCAATTGCCCTACACAGTACAAATAGCACTCGCATCTGTTCCCAGCAAGTACAGTGTATTGGACTGAAGAGGGTCTACTGTTTTTTTCAGTTTCCTAAGCAGAGTTGAACTAGATATGGCCCATGTGTGTAGGAAGCACAGTTCTTTCGTTCTGAGCAAGCTCACTGTTTGGACCCCAGAGGAAAGACAGTAGAATAGAAGAGTGCTCTTTTCTCAAAAGCAGAGTGTGTTTCATGTAAGGCGAGCTAGCATTTGTTTCCCAGTCCTAAATGGAGTTGAAACACATGCAGTTTCAGGTCCTACGAGCAAGAGTTGTTTTCTGGTAAGAATAGTCACTATTGCGCTGCCATTGCCATACACAGGACAAATAGCACTGGCGACTGTTCCCAGCAAGTACAGTGTATTGGACTAAAAGGGATCTACTGTTCTTGTCAGGTTCCTAAGCAGAGTTGAACTAGATATGGCCCGTGTGTGTAGGATGCTCAGTTCTTATGTTCTGAGCAAGCTCACTGTTCTGGCCCTTTAGGAAACACAGTAGAGTAGAAGAATGCTCTTTTCTCTAAAGGAGAGTTGTTTCTTGTAGGGCAATCTAGCGTTTGTTTCCTAGTCCTAAATGGAGTTGAATCACATGCAGTTTCTGGTCCTACGAACAAGAGTTGTTTTCTGGTTAGGAAAGTCACTATTGTGCTCCCATTGCCATACACAGTGCAAATAGCACTCGCGTCTGTTCCCAGCAAGTACAGTGTTGGACTGAAGAGGAGCTACTGTTCTTGTCAGGTTTCTAAGCAGAGTTGAACTACATATGGTCCGTGTGTGTAGGAAGCACAGTTCTTTTGTTCTGAGCAAGATCACTGTTTGGACCCCATAGGAAACACAGTAGACTAGAAGAGTGCTCCTTTCTCTAAAGCAGAGTGTGTTTCTTGTAAGGCGAGCTAGCGTTTGTTTCCCAGTCCTAAATGGAGTTGAATCCCTTGAAGTTTCTGGTACTATGAGCAAGAGTTGTTTTCTGGTAAGGAAAGTCACTATTGCGCTGCCATTGCCATAAACAGGACAAATAGCACTGGCGTCTGTTGCCAGCAAGTACAGTGTATTGGACTGAAGAGGATCTACTGTTCTTGTCAGGTTCCTAAGCAGACTTGAACTAGATATAGCCGTGTGTATAGGAAGCACAATTTTTTTTGTTCTGAGCAAGCTCACTGTTTGGACAACATAGGAAACACAGTAGAGTAGAAGAGTGCTCTTTTCTCAAAAGCAGACAGTGTTTCTTGTAAGGCGAGCTAGCGTTTGTTTCCCAGTCCTAAAAGGAGTTGAATCACATGCAGTTTCTAGTCCTACAAGCAAGAGTCGTTTTCTGGTAAGGAAATTCACTATTGCGCTCCCATTGCCATACTCAGTGCAAATAGCAGTCCCGTCTGTTCCTAGCAACTACAGTGTATTGGACTGAAGAGGAGCTACTCTTCTTCTCAGTTTCCTAAGCAGAGTTGAACTATATATGGCCCGTGTGTGACGGAAGCACAGTTCTTTTGTTGTGAGCAAGCTCATTTTTCTGGCCCTATGGGAAACACAGTAGATTAGAAGAGTGTTCTTTTCTCAAAAGCAGAGTGTGTTTCTTATAAGGCGAACTAGAGTTTGTTTCCCAGTCCTAAATGTAGTTGAGTCAAACGCAGTTTTTTGTCCTATGAGCAAGAGCTTTTTTCTGGTAAGACGAGACACTATTGTGCTCCAATTGCCCTACACAGTGCAAATAGCACTCGCGTCTGTTCCCAGCAAGTACAGTGTATTGGACTGAAGAGGATCTACTGTTCTTTTTAATTTCGTAAGCAGAGTTGAACTAGATATGGCCCATGTGTGTAGGAAGCACAGTTCTTTTGTTCTGAGCAAGCTCACTGTTTGGACCCCATAGGAAACACAGTAGAGTAGAAGAGTGCTCTTTTCTCAAAAGCAGACTGTGTTTCATGTAAGGCGAGCTAGCATTTGTTTCCCAGTCCTAAATGGAGTTGAATCACATGCACATTCTGGTCCTATGAGCAAGAGTTGTTTTCTGGTAAGGAAAGTCCCTATTGCGCTCCCATTGCCATATACAGTGCAAATAGCACTCGCGTCTGTTCCCAGCAAGTACAGTGTATCGGACTGAAGAGGAGCTACTGTTCTTGTCCATTTCTTAAGCAGAGTTGAACTAGTTATGGCCCGTGTGTAGGAAGAACAGTTCTTTTGTCCTGAGCAAGCTCACTGTTCTGGCCCTATAGGAAACATAGTAGAGTAGAATAGTGCTCTTTTCTCTAAAGCAGAGTGTGTTTTTTGTAAGGCAAGGTAGCGTTTGTTTCCCTGTCCTAAATGGAGTTGAAACACATGCAGTTTCTGGTCCTACGAGCAACAGTTGTTTTATGGTAAGAATAGTCACTATTGCGCTGCCATTGCCATACACAGGACAAATAGCACTGGCGTCTGTTCCCAGCAAGTAAAGTGTATTGGACTAAAGGGGATCTACTGTTCTTGTCAGGTTCCTAAGCAGAGTTGAACTAGATATGGCCCGTGTGTGTAGGAAGCATAGTTATTATGTTCTGAGCAAGCTCACTGTTCTGGCCCTATAGGAAACACAGTAGAGTAGAAGAGTGCTCTTTTCTCAAAAGCAGAGTGTGTTTCTTGTAAGGCGAGCTAGCGTTTTTTTCCCAGTCCTAAGTGGAGTTGAATCCCATGCAGTTTCTGGTCCTACGAGCAAGAGTTGTTTTCTGGTAAGGAAAGTCACTATTGCGCTCCCATTGCCATACACAGTGCAAATAAAACTCGCGTCTGTTGCCAGCAAGTACAGTGTATTGGACTGAAGAGGATCTACTGTTCTTGTCAGGTTCCTAAGCATACTTGAACTAGATATGGCCGTGTGTGTTGGAAGCACAATTTTTTTTGTTCTGAGCAAGCTCACTGTTTGGACCCCATAGGAAACACAATAGAGTAGAAGAGTGCTCTTTTCTCAAAAGCAGACTGTTTTTCTTGTAGGGCGATCTAGCGTTTGTTTCCCAGTCCTAAATGGAGTTGAATCCCATGCAGTTTCTGGTCCTATGAGCAAGAGTTGTTTTCTGGTAAGGAAAGTCACTATTGTGCTCCCATTGCCATACACAGTGAAAATAGCACTCCCGTCTGTTCCTAGCAAGTACAGTGTATTGGACTGAAGAGGAGCTACTCTTCTTCTCAGTTTCATAAGCAGAGTTGAACTAGATATGCCCCGTGTGTTTAGGAAGCACAGTTCTTTTGTTCTGAGCAAGCTCATTGTTCTAGCCCTATGGGAAACACAGTAGAGTAGACGAGTGTTCTTTTCTCAAAAGCAGAGTGTGTTTCTTGTAAGGCGAGCTAGAGTTTGTTTCCCAGTCCTAAAGGTAGTTGAGTCACATGCAGTTTTTTGTCCTATGAGCAAGAGTTGTTTTCTGGTAAGACGAGTCACTCTTGTGCTCCAATTGCCCTACACAGTACAAATAGCACTCGCGTCTGTTCCCAGCAGGTACAGTGTATTGGACTGAAGAGGATCTACTGTTTTTTTCAGTTTCCTAAGTAGAGTTGAACTAGATATGGCCCATGTGTGTAGGAAGCACAGTTCTTTTGTTCTGAGCAAGCTCACTGTTTGGACCCCATAGGAAAGACAGTAGAGTAGAAGAGTGCTCTTTTCTCAAAAGTAGAGTGTGTTTCATGTAAGTCGAGCTAGCATTTGTTTCCCAGTCCTAAATGGAGTTGAAACACATGCAGTTTCTGGTCCTACGAGCAAAAGTTGTTTTCTGGTAAGAATTGTCACTATTGCGCTGCCATTGCCATACACAGGACAAATAGCACTGGCGTCTGTTCCCAGCAAGTACAGTGTATTGGACTAAAGGGGATCTACTCTTCTTGTCAGTTTCCTAAGCAGAGTTGAACTAGATATGGCCCGTGTGTGTAGGAAGAACAGTTATTATGTTCTGAGCAAGCTCACTGTTCTGGCCCTATAGGAAACACAGTAGAGTAGAAGAGAGTCTTTTCTCAAAAGCAGAGTGTGTTACTTGTAAGGTGAGCTAGAGTTTGTTTCCCAGTCCTAAATGTAGTTGAGTCACATGCAGTTTTTTGTCCTATGAGCAAGAGTTGTTTTCTGGTAAGACGAGTCACTATTGTGCTCCAATTGCCCTACACAGTGCAAATAGCACTCGCGTCTGTTCCCAGCAAGTACAGTGTATTGGACTTAAGAGGATCTACTGTTCTTGTCAGTTTCCTAAGCAGAGTTTAACTAGATATGGCCCATGTGTGTAGGAAGCACAGCTCTTTTGTTCTGAACAAGCTCACTGTTTGGACCCCATAGGAAACACAGTAGAGTAGAAGAGTGCTCTTTTCTCTTAAGCAGAGTGTGTTTCTTTTAAGGCGAGCTAGCGTTTGTTTCCCAGTCCTAAATGGAGTTGAAACACATGCAGTTTCTGTTCCTACGAGCAAGAGTTGTTTTATGGTAAGAATAGTCACTATTGCGCTGCCATTGACATACACAGGACAAATAGCACTGGCGTCTGTTCCCAGCAAGTAAAGTGTATTGGACTAAAGGGGATCTACTGTTCTTGTCAGGTTCCTAAGCAGAGTTGAACTAGATATGGCCCGTGTGTGTAGGAAGCACAGTTATTATGTTCTGAGCAAGCTCACTGTTCTGGCCCTATAGAAAACACAGTAGAGTAGAAGAGTGCTCTTTTCTCAAAAGCAGAGTGTGTTTCCTGTAAGGCAAGCTAGCGTTTTTTTCACAGTCTTAAATGGAGTTGAATCACATGCAGTTTCTGGTCCTACTAGCAAGAGTTGTTTTCTGGTAAGGAAAGTCACTATTGCGCTCCCATTGACATACACAGTGCAAATAGCACTCGCGTCTGATCCCAGCAGGTACAGTGTATCGGACTGAAGAGGAGCTACTGTTCTTGTCAGTTTCTTAGGCAGAGTTGAACTAGATATGGCCCGTGTGTGTAGGAAGCACAGTTTTTTTGTTCTGAGCAAGCTCACCGTTCTGGCCCTATGGGAAACACAGTAGAGGAGAAGAATGCTCTTTTCTCTAAAGAAGAGTGTGTTTCTTGTAAGGCGAGCTAGAGTTTGTTTCCCAGTCCTAAATGGAGTTTAGTCACATGTAGTTTTTTGTCCTATGAGCAAGAGTTGTTTTCTGGTAAGACGAGTCACTATTGTGCTCCCATTGCCATACACAGTGCAAATAGCACTCGCGTCTGTTCCCAGCAAGTACAGTGTTGGACTGAAGAGGATCTACTGTTCTTGTCAGGTTCCTAAGCAGAGTTGAACTAGATATGGTCCGTGTGTGTAGGAAGCACAGTTTTTTTGTTCTGAGCAAGCTCACTGTTCTGGCCCTGTAGGAAACACATTAGAGTAGAAGAGTGCTCTTTTCTCAAAAGGAGAGTGTTTTTCTTGTAAGGCGAGCTAGCGTTTGTTTCCCAGTCAGAAATGGAGTTTAATCACATGCAGTTTGTGGTCCTATGAGCAAGAGTTGTTTTCTTGTAAGAAGAGTCACTATTGTGCTCCCATTGTCATACACAGGGCAAATAGCACTGGCTTCTGTTCCCAGCAAGTACAGTGTATTGGACTGTAGAGGATCTACTGTTCTTATCAGTTTCCTAAGCAGAATTGAAATAGATATGGCCTGTGTGTGTAGTCAGCGCAGTTCATTGTTCTGAGCAAGCTCACTGTACTGGCCCTATAAAAAGCACAGTAGAGTAGAAGAGTGCTCTTTTCTCAAAAGCAGAGTGTGTTTCTTTTAAGTCGAGCTAGCATTTGTTTCCCAGTCCTAAATGGAGTTGAAATACACATGCAGATTCTGGTCCTAAGAGCACGAGTTGTTTTCTGGTAAGAACAGTCACTATTGCGCTTCCTTTGCCATACACAGTGCAAATAGCACTCGTGTCTGTTCCCAGCAAGTACAGTGTATTGGACTGAAGAGGATCTACGGTTCTAGTCAGTTTCCTATGCAGAGTTGAACAAAATAAGGCCCGTGTTGTGTAGGAAGCAGAGTTCTTTTGTTCTGAGCAAGCTCACTGTTCGGACCTCATAGAAAACACAGTACAGTAGATGAGTGCTCTTTTCTCAAAAGCAGAGTATGTTTCTTGTACGGCGAGCTAGCGTTTGTTTCCCAGTCTTAAATGGAGTTGAATCACATGCAGTTTCTGGTCCTAAGAGCAAGAGTTGTTTTCTGGTAAGAAGAGTCACTATTGTGCTCCCATTGTCACACACAGGGCAAATAGCACTGGCGTCTGTTGCCAGCATGTACAGTGTATTGGACTGAAGTGGATCTATTGATCTTGTCAGTTTCCTAAGCATAATTGAACTAGATAGGGCCCGTGTGTGTAGGCAGCACAGTTCTTTTGTTCTGAGCAAGCTCACTGATCTGGCCATATAGGAAACAGAGTAGAGTAGATGAGTGCTCTTTTCTCAGAAGCAGAGTGTGTTTCTTGTAAGGCGAGCTAGCGATTGTTTCCCAGTCCTAAATACAGTTGAATCACATGCAGTTTTTGGTCCTACCAGCAAGAGTTGTTTTCTGGTAAGAAGAGTAACTATTGCGCTCCCATTTCCATACACAGTGCAAATAGCACTCGCGTCTGTTCCCAGCAAGTACAGTGTATTGGACTGAGGAGGAGCTACTGTTCTTGTCAGTTACCTAAGCAGAGTTGAACTAGATATGGCCCGTGTGTGTAGGAAGCACAGTTCTTTTGTTGTGAGCAAGCTCACTGTTCGGACACCATAGGAAACACAGTAGAGTAGAAGAGTGCTCTTTTTTCAAATGCAGAGTGTGTTTCTTTTAAGGCAATCTAGCCTTTGTTTTCCAGTCCTAAATGGAGTTGAAATACACATGAAGTTTTTGGTCCTAGGAGCAAGAGTTGTTTTCTGGTAAGAAGAGTCACTATTCCGCTCCCGTTGCCATACACAGTACAAATAGCACTGGCGGCTGTTTCCAGCATATACAGTTTATTGGACTGAAGAGGATTTACTGTTCTTGTCAGGTTAATAAGCAGAGTTTAACTAGATATGGTCCGTGTGTGTAAAAAGCACTGTTCTTTTGTTCTGAGCAAGCTCTCTGTTCGGACCCCATAGAAAACACAGTAGAGTAGAAGAGTGCTCTTTTCTCAAAAGCAGAGTATGTTTCTTATAAGGTGAGCTAGCGTTTGTTTCCCAGTCCTAAATGGAGTTGAATCACATGCAGTTTCGAGTCCTACGAGCAAGAGTTTTTTCTGGTAGAGGAGTCACTATTGCGCTCCCATTGTCATACACAGGGCAAATAGCAATGGCGTCTATTCCCAGCATGTACAGTGTATTGGAGTGAAGAGGATCTACTGTTCTTGTCAGGTGCCTAAGCAGAGTTGAACTAGATATGGTCCATGTGTAGGAAGCACCGTTCAGTTGTTCTGAGCAAGCTCACTGTTCTGGCACTATAGGAAAAACAGTAGAGTAGAAGAGTGCTCTTTTCTCAAAAGCAGAGTATGTTTCTTGTATGGCGAGCTAGCGTTTGTTTCTCAGTCCTAAATGGAGTTGAATCACATGCAGTTTTTGGTCCTATGAGCAAGAGTTGTTTTCTGGTAAGGAAAGTCACTATTGCACTCCCATTGCCAAACACAGTGCAAATAGCACTCGCGTCTGTTCCCAGCAAGTACAGTGTATTGGACTGAAGAGGAGCTACTGTTCTTGTCAGTTTCCTAAGCAGAGTTGAATTAGATATGGCCTGTGTGTGTAGGAAGCACAGTTCTTTTGTTCTGAGCAAGCTCACTGTTCGGACCCCATAGGAAACACAGTAGAGTAGAAGAGCACTCTTTTCTCAAAAGCAGAGTGTGTTTCTGGTAAGGTGAGCTAGTGTTTGTTTCCCAGTCAGAAATGGAGTTGAATCCCATGCAGTTTCTGGTCCTACGAGCAAGAGTTTTTCTCTGGTAAGGAAAGTCACTATTGCACTTCCATTGCCATACACTGTGCAAATACCACACGCGTCTGCTTCCAGCAAGTACCGTGTATTGGACTGAAGAGGATCTACTGTTCTTGTCAGTTTCCTAAGCAGAGTTGAACTAGATATGGCCCGTGTGTGTAGGAAGCACAGATCTTTTGTTCTGAGCAAGCTCACTTTTCGGAACAATTAGGAAACACAGTAGAGTAGAAGAGTGCCCTTTTCTCAAAAGTAGAGTGTGTTTCTTTAAAGCGAGCTAGTGTTTGTTTCCCAGTCAGAAATGGAGTTGAATGCCATGCAGTTTCTGGTAATACGAGCAAGAGTTGTTTGCTGGTAAGAAGTGTCACTATTGTGCTCCCATTGTCATGCACAGGGCAAATTGCAATGGTGTCTGTACCCAGCATGTACAGTGTATTGGACTGAGGAGGACCTACTGTTCTTGTCAGGTTCCTAAGCAGAGTTGAACTAGATATCGTCCGTGTGTGTAGGAAGTACAGTTCTTTTGTTCTGAGCAAGCTCACTGTTCAGACGCCACCTGAAACACTGTAGAGTAGAAGAGTGTTATTTTCTCAAAGCAGAGTGTTTTTCTTGTAAGTCGAGCTAGTGTTTTTTTCCCAGTCCTAAATGAAGTTGAATCACATGCAGTTTCTGTTCCTACGAGCAAGAGTTGTTTTCTGGTAAGAAGAGTCTCTATTGCGCTCCCATTGCCATACACAGTACAAATAGCACTGGCGTCTGTTCCCAGCAATTACAGTGTATTGGACTGAAGAGGAGCTACTGTTCTTGTCAGTTTCCTAAGCAGAGTTGAACTAGATATGGCCCGTGTGTGTAGAAAGCACAGTTCTTTTGTTCTGAGCAAGCTTTCTGTTTTGGCCCTATAGGAAACACAATAGAGTAAAAGAGTGCTCTTTACTCAAAAGCAGAGTGTGTTTCTTATAAGGCGAGCTAGCATGTTTCCCAGTCCTAAAAGGAGTTGAATCACATGCAGTTTCTGTTCCTACGAGCAAGAGTTGTTTTCTGGTAAGAAGAGTCATTATTGCGCTCCCATTGCCATACACAGAGCAAATAGCAAACAATTCTGTTTCAAGCAAGTACAGTGTATTGGACAGAAGAAAATGTACTGTTCTTGTCAGTTTCCTAAGCAGAGTTGAACTAGATATGGCCCGTGTGTGTGAAGCACACTTCTTTTGTTCTGAGCAAGCTCACTGTTTGGACCCCATGAGAAACACAGTAGAGTAGAAGAGTGCTCTTTTTTCAAAAGCAGAGTGTGTTTCTTGTAAGGCTAGCTAGTGTTTGTTTCTCAGTCAGAAATGGAGTTGAATCCCATGCAGTTTCTGGTCCTACAACCAAGAGTTGTTTTCTGGTAAGAAGAGTCACTATTGCGCTCCCATTGCCATACACAGTGCAAATCGCACTCGCTTCTCTTCCCAGCAAGCACAGTGTATTGGACAGAATAGGAGATACTGTTCTTGTCAGTTTCCTAAGCAGAGTTGAACTAGATATGGCCCGTGTGTGTAGGAAGCACAGTTCTTTTGTTCTGAGGAAGCTCACTGCTCTGGCCTTATAGGAAACACCGTAGAGTAGAAGAGTGCTCTTTTCTCAAAAGCAGAGTGTGTTTTTTGTAAGGTGAACTAGCGTTTGTTTCCCAGTTCTAAATGGAGTTGAATCCAATGCAGTTTCTGGTCCTACGAGCAAGAGTTGTTTTTTTGGTAAGAAGAGTCACTATTGCGCTCCCATTGCCAAACACAGTGCAAATAGCACTGGCGTCTGTTCCCAGCAAGTACAGTGTATTGGACTGAAGAGGAGATACTGTTCTTGTCAGTTTCCTATGCAGAGTTGAACTAGATATGGCCCATGTGTGTAGGAAGCACAGTTGGTTTGTTCTGAGCAAGCTCACTGTTCGGACCCCATAGGAAACACAGTAGAGTAAAATAGTGCTCTTTTCTCAAAAGCCGAGGGTGTTTCTTGTAAGGCGAGCTAGGGTTTGTTTCCCAGTCCTAAATGGAGTTGAATCACATGCAGTTTCTGGTCCTATGAGCAAGAGTTGTTTTCTGGTAAGAAGAGTCACTATTACTCTCCCATTGTCATACACAGTGGAAACAGCACTGGCGTCTGTTCCCAGCAAGTACAGTGTATTGGACTGAAGAGGATCTACTGTTCTTGTCAGTTTCCTAAGCGGGATTGAACTAGATATGGCCCGTGTGTGAAGGAGGCACAGTTCTTTTGTTCTGAGCAGATCACTGTACTGGCACTATAGGAAACACAGCAGAGTAGAAGAGTGCTCTTTTCTCAAAAGCAGAGTGTGTTTCTTGTAAGGCGAGCTAGCATTTGTTTCCCAGTCCTAAATGGAGTTGAATCACATGCAGTTTTTGTTCCAATGAGAAAGAGTTTTTTTCTGGTAAGGAAAGTCACTATTGCGCTCCCATTTCCATACAAAGTGCAAATAGCACTCGTGTCTGTTCCCAGCAAGTACAGTGTATTGGACTGAAGAGGAGCTACTGTTCTCGTCAGTTCCTAAGCAGAGTTGAACTAGATATAGCCCGTGTGTGTAGGAAGCACAGTTCTTTTGTTCTGAGCAAGCTCACTGTTCTGGCCCTATGGGAAACACAGTAGAGTAGAAGAGTGCTCTTTTCTCAAAAGCAGAGTGTGTTTCTTGTAAGGCGATGTAGCGTTTGTTTCCCAGTCCTAAATGGAGTTGAATCCCATGCAGTTTCTGGTCCTACGAGCAAGAGTTGTTTTCTGGTAAGAAGAGACACTATTGTGCTCCCATTGTCATACACAGGACAAATAGCACTGGCGTCTGTTCCCAGCATGTAGAGTGCATTGGACTGAAGAGGATCTACTGTTCTTGTCAGTTTCCTAAGCAGAATTGAACTAGATATGGCCCGTGTGTGAAGGAAGCACAGTTCTTTTGTTATGAGCAAGCTCACTGTACTGGCCCTATAGGAAACACAGCAGAGTAGAAGAGTGCTCTTTTCTCAAAAGCAGAGTGTGTTACTTGTAAGGTGAGCTAGCGTTTGTTTCCCAGTCCTAAATGGAGTTGAATCACATGCAGTTTCTGGTCTTACGAGCACGAGTTGTTTTCCGGTAAGAAGAGACACTATTGCGCTCCCATTGCAATACACAGTGCAAATAGTACTCCCGTCTTTTCCAGCAAATACAGTGTATTGGACTGAAGAGGAGCTACTGTTCTTGTCAGTTTCCTAAGCAGAGTTGAACTAGATATGGTCCGTGCGTGTAGGAAGCACAGTTCTTTTGTTCTGAGCAAGCTTACTGTTTGAACCCCATAGGAAACACAGTAGAGTAGAAGAGTGCTCTTTTCTCAAAAGCAGAGTGTGTTTCTTGTAAGGCAAGCTGGCGTTTGTTTCCCAGTCCTAAATGGAGTGGAATCACATGCAGTTTCTGGTCCTATGAGCAAGAGTTGTTTTATGGTAAATATAGTCACGATCGCGCTGACATTGCCATACACAGGACAAAAAGCACTGGCGTCTGATCCCAGCAAGTACAGTGTATTGGACTGAAGAGGATCTACTGTTCTTGTCAGGTTCCTAAGCAGAATTGAACTAGATATGGCCCATGTGTGTAGGAAGCACAGTTCTTTTGTTCTGAGCAAGCTCACTGTTCGGACCCCATAGGAAACACAGTAGAGTAGAAGAGTGCACTTTTCTCAAAAGAGAGTGTGGTTCTTGTAAGACAAGCTAGCGTTTTTTTCCAAGTCCTAAATGGAGTTGAATCACATGCAGTTTCTGGTCCTACGAGCAAGAGTTGTTTTCTGGTAAGGAAAGTCACTATTGCGCTCCCATTGCCATACACAGTGCAAATAGCACACGCGTCTGTTCCCAGCAAGTACAGCGTATCGGACTGAAGAGGAGCTACTGTTCTTGTCAGTTTCCTAAGCAGAGTTTAACTAGATATGGCCCATTTGTGTAGGAAGCACAGTTTTTTTGTTCTGAGCAAGCTCACTGTTCTGGCCCTTTAGGAAACACAGTAGAGTAGAAGAGTGCTCTTTTCTATAAAGCAAAGTGTGTTTCTTGTAAGGTGAGCTCGCGTTTGTTTCCCAGTCCTAAATGGAGTTGAGTCTCATGCAGTTTTTGGTCCTACGAGCAAGAGTTGTTTTCTGGTAAGAAGAGTCACTATTGCGCTCCAAATGCCATACACAGTGCAAATAGCACTCGCGTCTGTTCCCAGCAAGTACAGAGTATGGGACTGTATAGGAGCTTCTGTTCTTGTCAGTTTCCTAAGCAGAATTGAACTAGATATGGTCCATGTGTGTAGGAAGCACAGTTCTTTTGTTCTAAGCAAGCTCACTGTTTGAACCCCATAGGAAACACCGAAGAGTAGAAGAGTGCTCTTTTCTCTAAAGCAGAGTGTGTTTCTTGTAAGTCGAGCTAGCGTTTGTTTCCTTGTCCTAAATGAAGTTGAATCCCATGCAGTTTCTGGACCTACGAACAAGAGTTGTTTTCTGGTAAGGAAAGTCATTATTGCGCTCCCATTTCCATACACAGTGCAAATAGCACTAGCGTCTGTTCCCAGCAAGTACAGTGTATTGGACTGAATAGGTGCTACTGTTCTTGTCAGTTTCCAAAGCAGAATTGAACTAGATATGGCCGTGTGTGTAGGAGGCACAGATTTTTTGTTCTGAGCAAGCTCACTGTTCGGAACACATAGGAAACACAGTAGAGTAGAAGAGTGCTCTTTTCTCAAAAGCAGAGTGTGTTTCTTGGAAGGCGAGCTAGCGTTGGTTTCCTAGTCCTAAATGGAGTTGAGTCACACACAGTTTTTTGTCCTACAAGCAAGAGTTGTTTTCTGGTAAGACGAGTCACTATTGTGCTCCAATTGCCATACTCAGTGCAAATAGCACTCGTGTCTGTTCCACGCAAGTACAGTGTATTGGACTGAAGAGGAGCTACTGTTCTTGTCAGTTTCCTAAGCAGAGTTGAACTAGATATGGACCGTGTGTTTAGGAAGCACAGTTCTTTTGTTCTGAGCAATCTCACTGTTCGGACCCCATAGGAAAAACAGTAGAGTAGAAGAGTGCTCTTTTCTCAAAAGTAGAGTGTGTTTCTTGTAAGGCGAGCTAGCGTTTGTTTCCCAGTCCTAAATGGAGTTGAATCACATGCAATTTCTGGTCCTACGAGCAAGAGTTGTTTTCTGGTAAGGAAAGTCACTATTGCGCTCCCATTTCCATACACAGTGCAAATAACCCTCCCGTCTGTTCCCAGCAAGTACAGAGTATTGGACTGAAGAGGAGCTACTGTTCTTCTCAGTTTCTTAAGAAGAGTTGAACTAGATATGGCCCGTGTGTGTAGGATGCACAGTTCTTTTTTCTGAGCAAGCTCACTGTTCTGGCCCTATAGGAAACACAGTGGAGTAGAAGAGTGCTCTTTTCTCAAAAGCACAGTGTATTTCTTGTAAAGCGAGCTAGAGTTTGTTTCCCAGTCCTAAATGGAGTTGAGTCACATGCAGTTTTTTGTCCTACGAACAAGCATTCTTTAATGGTAAGACGAGTCACTATTGTGCTCCAATTGCCATACACAGTGCAAATAGCACTCGCGTATGTTCCCAGCAATTACAGAGTATTGGACTGAAGAGGATCTACTGTTCTTGTCAGGTTCCTAAGCAGAATTGAACTAGATATGGGTGTGTGTGTAGGAAGCACAGTTCTTTTGTTCTGAGCAAGCTCACTGTTCAGGCCTTATAATAAACACAGTAGAGTAGAAGAGTGCTCTTTTCTCTAAAGCAGAGTGTGTTTCTTGTAAGGCCAGCTAGCATTTGTTTCCCAGTCCTAAATAGATTTGAATCACATGCAGTTTCTGGTCCTACGAGCAAGAGTTGTTTTATGGTAAGAAGAGTCATTATTGTGCTGCCATTGCCATACACAGGACAAATAGCACTGGCGTCTGTTCCCAGCAAGTACAGTGTATCAGACTGAAGAAGAGCTACTGTTCTTGTCAGTTTCCTAAGTAGAGTTGAACTAGATATGGCCGTGTGTGTAGGAAGCACAGTTCTTTTGTTCTGAGCAAGCTCACTGTTCTGGCCCTATAGGAAATACAGTAGAGTAGAAGAGTGCTCTTTTCTCAAAAGCAGAGTGTGTTTCTTGTAAGGCGAGCTGGCGTTTTTTTCCCAGTCCTATATGGAGTTGAATCACACGCAGTTTCTGGACCTATGAGCAAGAATTGTTTTCTGATAAGGAAAGTCACTATTGCGCTCCCATTGCCATACACAGTGCAAATAGCACACACGTCTGTTCCCAGCAAGTACAGTGTATTGGACTGAAGAGGATCTACTGTTCTTGTCAGGTTCCTAAGCAGACTTGAACTAGATATGGCCGTGTGTGTAGGAAGCACATTTTTTTTTGTTCTGAGCAAGCTTAATGTTCGGAACCCATAGGAAACACAGTAGAGTAGAAGAGTGCTCTTTTCTCAAAAGCACAGTGTGTTTCTTGGAAGGCGAGCTAGCGTTTGTTTCTCAGTCCTAAATGGAGTTGAGTCACAGGCAGTATTTTGTCCTACAAGCAAGAGTTGTTTTCTGGTAAGACGAGTCACTATTGTGCTCAAATTACCATACACAGTGCAAATAGCACTCGCGTCTGTTCCCAGAAAGTACAGTGTATTGGACTGAAGAGGAGCTACTGTTCTTGTCAGTTTCCTAAGCAGAATTGAACTAGATATGGCCCGTGTGTGTAGGAAGCACAGTTCTTTTGTTCTGAGCAAGCTCACTGTTCAGACCCCATAAGAAACACAGTAGAATAGAAGAGTGCTCTTTTCTCAAAAGCAGTGTGTGTTTCTTGTAAGGCGAGCTAGTGTTTGTTTCCTAGTCCTAAATGGAATTGAATCACATGCAGTTTGTGGTCCTATGAACAAGAGTTGTTTTCTGGTAAGGAAAGTCACTATTGCGCTCCCATTGCCATACACCTGGCAAATAGCACTCGCATCTTTTCCCAGCAAGTACAGTGTATTGGACTGAAGCGTAGCTACTGTTCTTGTCAGTTTCCTAAGCAGAGTTGAACTAGATATGGTCCGTGCGTGTAGGAAGCACAGTTCTTTTGTTCTGAGCAAGCTTACTGTTTGAACCCCGTAGGAAACACAGTAGAGTAGAAGAGTGATCTTTTCTCAAAAGCAGAGTGTGTTTCTTGTAAGGCAAGCTGGCGTTTGTTTCCCAGTCCTAAATGGAGTGGAATCACATGCAGTTTCTGGTCCTATGAGCAAGAGTTGTTTTATGGTAAGGAAAGTCACTATTGCGCTCCCATTGCCATACACAGTGCAAATAGCACACGCGTCTGTTCCCAGCAAGTACAGTGTATCAGACTAAAGAGGAGCTATTGTTCTTGTCAGTTTCCTAAGCAGAGTTGAACTAGATATGGCCCGTTTGTGTAGGAAGCACAGTTTTTTTGTTCTGAGCAAGCTCACTGTTCTGGCCCTCTAGGAAACACAGTAGAGTAGAAGAGTGCTCTTTTCTCTAAAGCAAAGTGTGTTTCTTGTAAGGTGAGCTCGCGTTTGTTTCCCAGTCCTAAATGGAGTTGAGTCTCATGCAGTTTTTGGTCCTACGAGCAAGAGTTGTTTTCTGGTAAGAAGAGTCACTATTGCGCTCCAAATGCCATACACAGTGCAAATAGCACTCGCGTCTGTTCCCACCAAGTACAGAGTATGGGACTGTATAGGAGCTACTGTTCTTGTCAGTTTCCGAAGCAGAATTGAACTAGATATGGTCCATGTGTGTAGGAAGCACAGTTCTTTTGTTCTAAGCAAGCTCACTGTTTGGACCCCATAGGAAACACAGAAGAGTAGAAGAGTGCTCTTTTCTCTAAAGCAGAGTGTGTTTCTTGTAAGTCGAGCTAGCGTTTGTTTCCTTGTCCTAAATGAAGTTGAATCCCATGCAGTTTCTGGACCTACGAACAAGAGTTGTTTTCTGGTAAGGAAAGTCACTATTGCGCTCCCATTGCCATACACAGTGCAGAAAGCACTCGCGTCTGTTCCCAGCAAGTACAGTGTATTGGACTGAATAGGTGCTACTGTTCTTGTCAGTTTCCTAAGCAGAATTGAACTAGATATGGCCCGTGTGTGTAGGAAGCACAGTTCTTTTGTTCTGAGCAAGCTCACTGTTCTGGCCCTATAGGAAACAAGTAGAGTAGAAGAGTGCTCTTTTCTCTAAAGCAGAGTGTGTTTCTTGTAAGGCGAGCACGCGTTTGTTTCCCAGTCCTAAATGGAGTTGAGTCACATGCAGTTTTTGGTCCTACGAGCAAGAGTTGTTTTCTGGTAAGGAGAGTCACTACTGCGCTCCAAAAGCCATACACAGTGCAAATAGCTTTCGCGTCTGTTCACAGCAAGTGCAGTGTTTTGGACTGTATAGGAGCTACTGTTCTTGTCAGTTTCCGAAGCAGAATAAACTAGATATGGTCCATGTGTGTAGGAAGCACAGTTCTTTTGTTCTAAGCAAGCTCACTGTTTGGACCCCGTAGGAAACACAGTAGAGTAGAAGAGTGCTCTTTTCTCAAAAGCAGAGTGTGTTTCTTGTTACGCGAGCTAGCGTTTGTTTCCCAGTTTTAAATGGTGTTGAATCACATGCAGTTTCTTGTCCTACGAGCAAGAGTTGTTTTCTGGTAATAAGAGTCACTATTGCGCTCCCATTGTCATACACAGGGCAAATAGCACTGGCGTCTGTTCCCAGAATGTACAGTGTATTGGACTGAAGAGGAGCTACTGTTCTTTTCAGTTTCCTAAGCAGAATTGAACTAGATATGGCAGTATTAGTATGAAGCACAGTTCTTTTGTTCTGAGCAATCTCACTTTTCTGGCCCTATAGGAAACACAGTAGAGTAGAAGAGTGCTCTTTTCTCAAAAGCAGAGTGTGTTTCTTGTAAGGCGAGCTAGCGATTGTTTCCCAGTCCTAAACGGAGTTGAATCACATGCAGTTTTTGGTCCTACGAGCAAGAGTTGTTTTCTGGTAAGGAAAGTCACTACTGTGCTCCCTTTGCCATACTCAGTGCAAATAGCACTCGCGTCTGTTCCCAGCAAGTACAGTGTATTGGACTGAAGCGGAGCTACTGTTCTTGTCAGTTTCCTAAGGAGAGTTGAACTAGATATGGCCCATGTGTGTAGGAAGCTCAGTTCTTTAGTTCTGAGCAAGCTCACTATTTGGACCCCATAGGAAACACATTAGAGTAGAAGTGTGCTCTTTTCTCAAAAGGAGAGTGTGTTTCTTGTAACGCGAGATAGTGTTTGTTTTCCAGTCAAAAATGGAGTTGAATCCCATCCAGTTTCTGGTCCTACGAACAAGAGTTGTTTTCTGGTAAGACGAGTCACTATTGCGCTCCCATTGTCGTACACAGGGCAAATAGCACTGGCGTCTGTTCCCAGGAAGTACAGCGTATTGGACTGAAGTGTAGCTACTGTTCTTGTCAGTTTCATAAGCAGAGTTGAACTAGATATGGCCCCTGTGTGTAGGAAGCACAGTTCTTTTCTTCTGAGCAAGATCACTGTTCGGACCCCATAGAAAAGACATTAGAGTAGAAGAGTGCTCTTTTCTCAAAAGCAGAGTGTGTTTCTTATAAGGCGAGCTAGTGTTTGTTTCCCAGTCAGAAAAGGAGTTGAATCCCATGCAATTTCTGGTCCTATGAGCAAGAAGTGTTTTCTGATAAGAAGAGTCACTATTGCGCTCCTATTGCCATACACAGTGCAAGTAGCACTCGCGTCTGTTCCCAGCTAGTACAGTGTATTGGACTGAAGAGGAGCTACCGTACTTGTCAGTTTCCTAAGCAGAGTTGAACTAGATATGGCCCGTGTGTGTAGGAAGCACAGTTCTTTTGTTCTGAGCAAGCTCACTCTTCGGACCCCATAGGAAACACAGTAGAGTAGAAGAGTGCTCTTTTATCAAAAGCAGAGTGTCTTTCTTGTAAGGCGAGCTAGCGTTTGTTTCCCAGTCCTAAATAAAGTTGAATCACATGCAGTTTTTGGTCCTATGAGCAAGAGTTGTTTTCTGGTTAAAAAGAAAGTCACTATTGCGCTCCCATTTCCATACACAATGCAAATAGCACTCGCGTCTGTTCCCAGCAAGTACAGTGTATTGGACTGAAGAGGAGCTACTGTTCTTGTCAGTTTCCTAAGCAGAGTTGAACTAGATATGGCCCATGTGTGTAGTAAGCACAGTTCTTTTGTTCTGAGCAAGCTCACTGTTCGGACCCCATAGGAAAAACAGTAGAGTAGAAGAGTGCTCTTTTCTCAAAAGCAGAGTGTGTTTCTTGTAAGGCGAGCTAGCGTTTGTTTCCCAGTCCTAAATGGAGTTGAATCACATGCAGTTTCTTGTCCTACAAGCAGGAGTTGTTTTCTGGTAAGAAGAGTCACTATTGTGCTCCAATTGCCCTACACAGTGCAAATAGCACTCGCGTCTGTTCCCAGTAAGTACAGTGTATTGGACTGAAGAGGATCTACTGTTCTTTTCAGTTTCCTAAGCAGAGTAGAACTAGATATGGCCCATGTGTGTAGGAAGCACAGTTCTTTTGTTCTGAGCAAGCTCACTGTGTGGACCCCATAGGAAACACAGTAGAGTAGAAGAGTGCTCTTTTCTCAAAAGCAGACCGTGTTTCTTGTAAGGCGAGCTAGTATTTGTTTCCCAGTCCTAAATGGATTTGAATCACATGCAGTTTCTGGTCCTACGAGCAAGAGTTGTTTTCTGGTAAGGAAAGTCACTATTGCACTCCCATTGACATACACAGTGCAAATAGCACTCCCGTCTGTTCCTAGCAAATACAGTGTATTGGACTGAAGAGGAGCTACTGTTCTTCTCAGTTTCCTAAGCAGAGTTGAACTACATATGCCCCGTGTGTGTAGGAAGCACAGTTCTTTTGTTCTGAGCAAGCTCACTGTTCAGACGCCACCTGAAACACTGTAGAGTAGAAGAGTGTTATTTTCTCAAAGCAGAGTGTTTTTCTTGTAAGTCGAGCTAGTGTTTTTTTCCCAGTCCTAAATGAAGTTGAATCACATGCAGTTTCTGTTCCTACGAGCAAGAGTTGTTTTCTGGTAAGAAGAGTCTCTATTGCGCTCCCATTGCCATACACCGTACAAATAGCACTGGCGTCTGTTCCCAGCAATTACAGTGTATTGGACTGAAGAGGAGCTACTGTTCTTGTCAGTTTCCTAAGCAGAGTTGAACTAGATATGGCCCGTGTGTGTAGAAAGCACAGTTCTTTTGTTCTGAGCAAGCTTTCTGTTTTGGCCCTATAGGAAACACAATAGAGTAAAAGAGTGCTCTTTACTCAAAAGCAGAGTGTGTTTCTTATAAGGCGAGCTAGCATGTTTCCCAGTCCTAAAAGGAGTTGAATCACATGCAGTTTCTGTTCCTACGAGCAAGAGTTGTTTTCTGGTAAGAAGAGTCATTATTGCGCTCCCATTGCCATACACAGAGCAAATAGCAAACAATTCTGTTTCAAGCAAGTACAGTGTATTGGACAGAAGAAAATGTACTGTTCTTGTCAGTTTCCTAAGCAGAGTTGAACTAGATATGGCCCGTGTGTGTGAAGCACACTTCTTTTGTTCTGAGCAAGCTCACTGTTCGGACCCCATGAGAAACACAGTAGAGTAGAAGAGTGCTCTTTTTTCAAAGGCAGAGTGTGTTTCTTGTAAGGCTAGCTAGTGTTTGTTTCTCAGTCAGAAATGGAGTTGAATCCCATGCAGTTTCTGGTCCTACAACCAAGAGTTGTTTTCTGGTAAGAAGAGTCACTATTGCGCTCCCATTGCCATACACAGTGCAAATAGCACTCGCTTCTCTTCCCAGCAAGCACAGTGTATTGGACAGAATAGGAGATACTGTTCTTGTCAGTTTCCTAAGCAGAGTTGAACTAGATATGGCCCGTGTGTGTAGGAAGCACAGTTCTTTTGTTCTGAGGAAGCTCACTGCTCTGGCCTTATAGGAAACACCGTAGAGTAGAAGAGTGCTCTTTTCTCAAAAGCAGAGTGTGTTTTTTGTAAGGTGAACTAGCGTTTGTTTCCCAGTTCTAAATGGAGTTGAATCCAATGCAGTTTCTGGTCCTACGAGCAAGAGTTGTTTTTTTGGTAAGAAGAGTCACTATTGCGCTCCCATTGCCAAACACAGTGCAAATAGCACTGGCGTCTGTTCCCAGCAAGTACAGTGTATTGGACTGAAGAGGAGATACTGTTCTTGTCAGTTTCCTATGCAGAGTTGAACTAGATATGGCCCATGTGTGTAGGAAGCACAGTTGGTTTGTTCTGAGCAAGCTCACTGTTCGGACCCCATAGGAAACACAGTAGAGTAAAATAGTGCTCTTTTCTCAAAAGCCGAGGGTGTTTCTTGTAAGGCGAGCTAGGGTTTGTTTCCCAGTCCTAAATGGAGTTGAATCACATGCAGTTTCTGGTCCTATGAGCAAGAGTTGTTTTCTGGTAAGAAGAGTCACTATTACTCTCCCATTGTCATACACAGTGGAAACAGCACTGGCGTCTGTTCCCAGCAAGTACAGTGTATTGGACTGAAGAGGATCTACTGTTCTTGTCAGTTTCCTAAGCGGGATTGAACTAGATATGGCCCGTGTGTGAAGGAAGCACAGTTCTTTTGTTCTGAGCAGATCACTGTACTGGCACTATAGGAAACACAGCAGAGTAGAAGAGTGCTCTTTTCTCAAAAGCAGAGTGTGTTTCTTGTAAGGCGAGCTAGCATTTGTTTCCCAGTCCTAAATGGAGTTGAATCACATGCAGTTTTTGTTCCAATGAGAAAGAGTTTTTTTCTGGTAAGGAAAGTCACTATTGCGCTCCCATTTCCATACAAAGTGCAAATAGCACTCGTGTCTGTTCCCAGCAAGTACAGTGTATTGGACTGAAGAGGAGCTACTGTTCTCGTCAGTTCCTAAGCAGAGTTGAACTAGATATAGCCCGTGTGTGTAGGAAGCACAGTTCTTTTGTTCTGAGCAAGCTCACTGTTCTGGCCCTATGGGAAACACAGTAGAGTAGAAGAGTGCTCTTTTCTCAAAAGCAGAGTGTGTTTCTTGTAAGGCGATGTAGCGTTTGTTTCCCAGTCCTAAATGGAGTTGAATCCCATGCAGTTTCTGGTCCTACGAGCAAGAGTTGTTTTCTGGTAAGAAGAGACACTATTGTGCTCCCATTGTCATACACAGGACAAATAGCACTGGCGTCTGTTCCCAGCATGTAGAGTGCATTGGACTGAAGAGGATCTACTGTTCTTGTCAGTTTCCTAAGCAGAATTGAACTAGATATGGCCCGTGTGTGAAGGAAGCACAGTTCTTTTGTTATGAGCAAGCTCACTGTACTGGCCCTATAGGAAACACAGCAGAGTAGAAGAGTGCTCTTTTCTCAAAAGCAGAGTGTGTTACTTGTAAGGTGAGCTAGCGTTTGTTTCCCAGTCCTAAATGGAGTTGAATCACATGCAGTTTCTGGTCTTACGAGCACGAGTTGTTTTCTGGTAAGAAGAGACACTATTGCGCTCCCATTGCAATACACAGTACAAATAGCACTCCCGTCTTTTCCAGCAAATACAGTGTATTGGACTGAACAGGAGCTACTGTTCTTGTCAGTTTCCTAAGCAGAGTTGAACTAGATATGGTCCGTGCGTGTAGGAAGCACAGTTCTTTTGTTCTGAGCAAGCTTACTGTTTGAACCCCATAGGAAACACAGTAGAGTAGAAGAGTGCTCTTTTCTCAAAAGCAGAGTGTGTTTCTTGTAAGGCAAGCTGGCGTTTGTTTCCCAGTCCTAAATGGAGTGGAATCACATGCAGTTTCTGGTCCTATGAGCAAGAGTTGTTTTATGGTAAATATAGTCACGATCGCGCTGACATTGCCATACACAGGACAAATAGCACTGGCGTCTGATCCCAGCAAGTACAGTGTATTGGACTGAAGAGGATCTACTGTTCTTGTCAGGTTCCTAAGCAGAATTGAACTAGATATGGCCGTGTGTGTAGGAAGCACAGTTCTTTTGTTCTAAGCAAGCTCACTGTTCGGACCCCATAGGAAACACAGTAGAGTAGAAGAGTGCACTTTTCTCAAAAGAGAGTGTGGTTCTTGTAAGACAAGCTAGCGTTTTTTTCCAAGTCCTAAATGGAGTTGAATCACATGCAGTTTCTGGTCCTACGAGCAAGAGTTGTTTTCTGGTAAGGAAAGTCACTATTGCGCTCCCATTGCCATACACAGTGCAAATAGCACACGCGTCTGTTCCCAGCAAGTACAGCGTATCGGACTGAAGAGGAGCTACTGTTCTTGTCAGTTTCCTAAGCAGAGTTTAACTAGATATGGCCCATTTGTGTAGGAAGCACAGTTTTTTTGTTCTGAGCAAGCTCACTGTTCTGGCCCTTTAGGAAACACAGTAGAGTAGAAGAGTGCTCTTTTCTATAAAGCAAAGTGTGTTTCTTGTACGGTGAGCTCGCGTTTGTTTCCCAGTCCTAAATGGAGTTGAGTCTCATGCAGTTTTTGGTCCTACGAGCAAGAGTTGTTTTCTGGTAAGAAGAGTCACTATTGCGCTCCAAATGCT
>NW_026738171.1:0-23890 GCF_949786415.1 Peromyscus eremicus
GGTACAGCTGCCTGAAGAAGCCAAAGGCATTGGATCCCCTGTAGCTGGAGCTATAGCCACCATGGGTATTGGGATCTGAACTTGGGTCCTCTACAAGAGCAGTGTGTGTTCCTAACCATCGAGCCATCTCTCCTGCCCCAAGTTTGTTCATTTGTTTTGTTTTGAGATAGGGTCTCACTTTGTAGACCAGGCTGCCCGCCCCTGCCCCTTGAGTGACCATAGACTGTTGATTCCCCTGCCTCCACCTCCTGAGTGTCTAGATTATAGGTGTGTACTGCCATGTCCGGTTAGGGTGATGCCTTCCAAAAGTGGAAGAAAACGTGAGGGCTCCGGAACACCAGGGAGGGGAGAAGACCAGGAGCACACGAGCCAGGCTGTGTGGGCCGGTGTCTGCACATAATATTTGCTGTGGCAAACAACACGGGTTAAGCCATAGGAGGCAAAGAAGCTCTTTCAGTATGCTAGGACTGTGTCCATCACAGACGGAACTGTCCACACACACCACACCCCATTCACATGTTGAAGTTGTAATTTTCTCTGTGACTGGATCTGGAGATCACAAGGTTCCATGAGGTCATGGCGGGGGCGTACTTCCACAGGACGGGTGTCTGTATATGAAGAGGAAAAGATGCCGGTCCTTTCTCCGTTGCCTTCCCCCCTCCCCCCTTCTCTTTCTTAAATAAGAGGCGCCGCCGAAATAGACTACAGAGAAAGGGTGTGTGTGTGCAAGCCAGGAAGAGAGGCCCGAGGAAAGCGACCTCAATGGCTCCTTGATCTTCCACTTGCAGCCTCCAAAAGAACAGCAGGAAAAGAAACATCTGCTGCTTAGCCCTTAGCCGGCGGGACCTACGGTGCCCCAAGTGGACTAACGCTCCATTACTGAACACTAATGTAGCACCACTTGTCCGCCATTAAACTCCGGTATGGGTTTTCTGAAAATGATGAAGGCTTTCATGGAGTGCCCTTAGGTTAACACACACACACACACACACACACACACACACACACATCACACACTCACTCTCATATACTCACATATACACACTCACATATATACACCCACACACTCACACACACATATACACATACTCTCATACACACATACTCACTCTCACATATACACACATATACACACACTCACTTTCATATACACACACTCTCACATATACACACTCACACACTCACTCTCACATACACACACTCACTCTCACATAGATACACACACACACACACTCATTCTCACATAGATACACACACACACACACACACACACACACACACACACACACACACACCATATAAGATCTTCGGGATCTAGAAGGAGGCTGATTTCGCAGGCTTAACACCCGAAGCATGAGTTTCACAGGAAGATTTGTACCTTATCAAAATGAAAACTTTTCTTCTGTAAGTTCACACACGACTAAGCTAAAAGGTCTATGTGGTGGCAAGCACATGGGACCTCAGCACTCAGGAGGCAGATGTAAGAGGATTGTGAGTTCTGAGTCCTTCCTGGGTGACGTTATGAGACCTCATATCAAAGAAACACACCAAAGCAAAATGAAAACAATAAGAAAAGACAAAAAAAAGAAAGAAAGAAAGAAAGAAAGAAAGAAAAAGAAAAGAAGTAAAGACAAGCTACAGCCTGGGGAAAACCACTTAGGAAGCAAATATTTGACACACAACTACCATCTGGATTTATTTTATTTGAGATAGGGTCACACGTATCCCAGGCTGGCCTTGAACTCTTGATCCTCCTGCCTCCACCTCCCAAGTGCTTGGATAACAGGCATTTACCACGATATATTCGGATACGTACACACACACTCTCTCTCTCACATAGACACACACACACACACACACACACACACACACATCTTTTAAATGTGTAGGAGTACTGATAAGCACGTGTCACGGTGCTCCTTCGGGGGTCAGAGGACCGCCTTAGGTGGTCCTCACCTTTCACTCTGTTTGAGGCATGGGCCCTTGTTCACTGTTCCATGTGCCAAGCTAGCTGCCCTGGAGGCTTCTGGAGGTCTCGCTATTTTCCCTTTCTATTTTTCAGTAGGTGGGCTGAGATGACAGACGCACGTGACCCGCATCTGTCTTTACGTGAGTTCTGGGGGTGCAAGCTCCAGTCCTCACACGGGCCTTATCCACTGAGCCTTTTCCCCAGTCCTGGAGTATAAAGCCCAGCAGTTGGAGAAGAGACAACTCACTTCAAAGTAGGCAAAGGCATGGAAGGGTTCCTCCTGAAGAGAGCATGCAGACGACAAACAGATGTGGAGTAAGAGGTTTCCCCGATTAGCCATTAGAGACTACAAGTCAGAAACACGGTAAACTTGTCATCTTGGTCCTGATGGTCTTCTCCATCATGGGAAGCCCACTAACCATCCGAGCAGGAAGTTGATGATAACTGACCACAGAGAACCTCCATCAGAGGTCATGGAGGCCCTTCACTCTGGGGAGGTAATTGCACCTAAGCCAGCTAGCTAGGTAGAACTAGCCCAAATATACAAGGCCACACAGATGTTATCTTTGGATCTTAACTCAGCATCCATGGGGATGGTGGCAAGACAACTGGCTTTGGCATGATTTATGATTCCTTAGATTATGCAAAAGAAACCCAAACCCAAACACCGGCTTCGTAGACATGGCCCATATGGAAAGAAAGCGCAAGGCTAGGGAGATGGGCCGGTCGGTAAAGTTCTTGCCACGTAAGCATGAGGACCTGAGTTAGGCCTCAGCACCCACAGGAAAGGCACACAAGCAGCGCGCATCTCTAATTCCTTCACTGGGAGGCAGGGATGTCAGCTCCTGAGGCCTCATTGGCCCCAGGCTAGCCCAATAGGCTAGCTCCAGGTTCAGCGAGACCCTGTCTTAAAACAATGAGCTCTGTACAGCCATTCTTGTTGCTGTTACCCTGATAAAAGGCAACTTAGGGAAGCAAGAGTTTGTTTGAACGTGCAGTTCCAGGTTGTAGGCCATCACTGCAGGGAATTCAAGGCACCACTGTGAAGCAGTTGGTCAGGTCCAGTCAAGTGAGTCCCCTAGCACTACCTGTGTGTGCATGGATGCAGGGCCATCTACAGGAGCATGAGCAGCCTCTCAGGGACCACATGCCTGAAGAAAACTGACTTGTCAAAGACACTAGATCAGTTGTACTCACTTAGGGCCAGATGCTGTTTTCCCAGAGACACCGATCAAGGATGTCAAGGACAGTACTTAGGCTAAGTTTGGAACAAAATGATGCATAACTGGGTTCCCAGCACTTACCTCTCCTACACTGAAATGGTGCCCCTTCATAATTCTACCTCACACTTGTCTACTGAGAAAGATTCTTGAACTTTTAACCTTGTTACAAATTACAACCTTTGGTCAATGTTAGAAAAAGGGGATGGGATTCTTGGCAACTTTTAGAGGTGTAACTTGAAAGCCAGCAAAATTCCATGTATACCCATTGTAAGGAAACCTAATTGTGCCTCTCCCCCTAGACCCCAGCACCTTCCACCTGAGGACTGGGCACACCACTGTGCATGCTTCGCATAGATTAGTGCATCTTTCAGCTCTCACCAGAAAAGCTCCTTTTTTTGCAGTAAGAGAGGATTAATACAGAGACCTACAACTGGCCAATGTGCAGAGAGTAAGAGGGATAAGAGTCTGTGAAGTGCTCAGCCCCACTTCATGGGCTATGCTTATACATATGTGTGTATGTGTATGAATGTGGCACTATCTCTAGGGTGACATGAACAAACATCCACTCCCTTCAGAGAGGGAACCAATAACAGACCAAAGTATGGATGCCACCAAAGTCCAACTTGGTCAACCAATGAGACTTCCTGGAGTTACTTACAGGGGCAGAAATAACTCAAAGACAGCTGTATTATCAAAGCCCACCCCAGCATGCATGACAGCTCAATGAAAGCTAGAAACCTGGAGCACACTGCACAGCTTGCAGGCAGGTCAATAGGTTGAAGAGTGTCCTTTCCAAGTGACTCAGTTCATCTGGGCCCCTTCCAGGCAGCTGGACTGTTCTCTGTTCCTTCTAGGCAGCTGAGCTGGTGTCTGTTCCTTCTAGGCTACTTGGCTCTGAAGGTTCTGTTTCTTCCAGGTTGTTCTGATTGAGGCTCTTCAACATGGCTCAGCTTGTCTGAGAGGGCCTATATCAGCAGTC
Organism: Peromyscus eremicus; assembly: GCF_949786415.1. Classification (NCBI taxonomy): domain Eukaryota; kingdom Metazoa; phylum Chordata; class Mammalia; order Rodentia; family Cricetidae; genus Peromyscus; species Peromyscus eremicus. Next base: position 4,172 of record NW_026738171.1, read on the forward strand.
TCTATTGCTTATATACTCTTGGGGATGGAGGACCTTGTAGTCGGAAGTTTTTCTGTGTCCTGCCCAGTCCGCAGCCACTCAGACCCAAGTAAACACACAAAAGCTTATATTAATTAAAACTGCTTGGCCATTAGCTCAGGCTTATTACTGACTAGCTCTCTTTTTTCTTTCTTTTTATTGGTTTTCTTTTCTTTTTTTTTTAATTAAGAAATGTTCTACTAACCCTACATACCACACACAGATCCCACCTCCTCCCTCCTCCCACCCCCCAGCCCTCCCTCCCAAGCCACCCCCCAACCCCACATCCTCCAAATCAAGATCTCCCATGGAGAGTCAGCAGAGCCCAGCACATCAAGCTGAGGCAGGTCCAAGCCCCTTCCCACTGCACCAAGGCTGTGCAAGGCGTCACACCACAGGCACTGGGCTTCCAAAAGCCTGCCCATGTACCAGGGATGGATCCCAATCTCCCCGCCCGGGTGTCCCCCAAACAGTTAGAGCTTAACAACTGTCTTCTGTATCCAGAGGGCCTAGTTCAGTCCCATGGGGGCTCCACAGCCACCAGTCCACAGTTCATGAGCTTCCACTAGTGTGGCTGGTCATCTCTGCACATTTTCCCATCATGGTCTTGATGTCCCCTGCCCACAGAATCCCTCCTCTCTCAATCGATTGGATTCCCAGAGCTCAGCCTGGTGCCCAGCCATGGATCCCTGTATCCACCTCCATCAGTCACTGGATAAAGGCTCTCTTAGTCCAATTGGGCGCTGGCCCTGACCAGCTCTTACACTTAAACTCAGCCCATTCTGTTAATCTATATGTCACCTCGTTTTCTGTGGCTTTACCTGTGTGCCATTACATGCTGCTCCCTGGATGGCAGGCTGGTGTCTCCTCACTCAGCCTTCCTCTTCCCAGAATTCTTTTTTTTTTTTGGTTTTTCGAGACAGGGGTTCTCTGTGCAGCTTTGCGCCTTTCCTGGAACTCGCTTGGGAGACCAGGCTGGCCTCGAACTCACAGAGATCCGCCTGGCTCTGCCTCCCGAGTGCTGGGATTAAAGGCGTGCACCACCACCGCCCGGCAAAGATTTTATTTATTTGTTTGTTTGTTTGTTTATTTGTTTGTTTGTTTATTTATTTATTATGTATACAATGTTCTGCCTGCAAGTATGCCTGCAGGCCAGAAGAGGGCACCAGATCTCATTACAGATGGTTGTGAGCCACCATGTGGATGCTGGGAATTGAACTCAGGACCTCTGGAAGAGCAGCCAGTGCTCTTAACAGAATTCTTTTTGTCTGCTTATCCTGCCTATAATTCCTGCCTGGCTACTGGCCAATCAGCATTTTATTAAACCAGTATACAAAAGCATTATCCCACAGCAGGACCTACTGAGTTTGGTTAGTTTCAAGGACTTCCTGAAGCTATTGTAAGTTGTTTACTTCCTGTCTTAAGGAGGCAAAGGAGTGAGTATTCCATCTCCCCTTAGATAGACATCCTGTTGTTTCATCTCCCTCCAAGTATCCTATCTTTTTTTAAGATTTATTTATTTATTTATTTCTTATGTATACAATTTCCTGTCTGCATGTATTCCTGCAGGCCAGGAGAGGGCGCCAGATCTCATTACAGATGGTTGTAAGCCATCACGTGGTTGCTGGGAATTGAACTCAGGACCTCTGGCAGAGCAGCCAGTGCTCTTAACCGCTGAGCCATCTCTCCAGCCCCAAGTATCCTATCTTAAAATACCCTGCTGTTCCCCGTCCCTTTCCACATCTACAACATGGAATGTTTTAATGTCAGAAGAAACTGCTAGACAACAATACATTGCACACCTAAACCTCCCCAAGGTTTAGGGATCATCTCAGAAGAGGAGGCAGGAAGATTCTAAGAGCTACAGGTGGTGGATGGCTACCAACTGACTCATCAGTAAAAGCCCTTGTTGGCTACTGTGAAGCAGTATTTGCTGGACAGGAGAGGGCCATTGCACAGGTGACTCACAGCAGCTCTGACTGCCTACGTATGATCTGCACAAATCAAAACTCCCAGCACAGATGGGGGAGGGGCCCGGGAGGTTCCGCCCCTAACTGAGGAGCTCCTCACAACGCTGCCTGCTGAAGAGGGAGAGCTAGTTTTCATCAGGGATGCTCCAGGAGACGGCCCGCACCTCTGCACATACAAGCGGCACTGGGTGGACGCAGTGGGCTTCTAAAAAAGAATGCATGAAGTTGGGAAGAAAAGTGGGGGGGGGGGGGATGGGGAAGGATTGGACAGGAAGGAATGGGGGTGGGATTTGATCACTACACAGTACACGCACCTATGGAATTCTCAGATGCCAGGCATGGTGGTGCGTGCCTTTAATCCCAGCACTCAGGAGGCAGAGGCGGGCGGATCTCTGTGAGTTCGAGGCCAGCCTGGTCTACAAAGAACAGGATGGGGTGTTACACAGAGAAACCCTGTCTCCAAACAAACAAACAAAAATAAATTCTCAATTAAAAAAAAAAAAAAGAAGAAAAGCAGGTATGACTCTCCTTTGAGAAGCCCACACTTGTCCTATCCCAGTGTACTTTACACACACACACTCTCTGCACCTCCCCCACCCCTGTTTTTAACACTAGTTTATTTTATGTGTATGAGTGTTTGCCTACATGTATGTCTGTGCGCCATGTGACTGCCTGGTGTCCTCAGAGGTCAGGAGAGGCCGTCAGATCCCCTGGGACAGGAGTTAAGGATGACTGTGAGCCACCATGTGGGTGCCAGGAACCAAACCTGGATCCTCTGGAAGAGCAAGTGCTCTTAACTACTGTGCCATCTCGCCAGCCCCTTTTCTACACGAAAGATCAAATCATGTAGACCCAAAATACACACAAACGCATGTTCAAGAGCACGCACGTGCACATACCCAAGTAACACAGGAAAAGGCTCTTTTCTTCTTGGTAAAAGGTGTGCTTGTATGTGTGTGTATATGTGCACGTGTGCCTGTGTGTGGGAGTGTGGAGGTAAGGGAAGCATACAGGTATTCCACGCTATCGCTGTCTGCCCTTGAGACAGGGTCTCTCCCGAACCTAGAGCTAGGCTGGCAGCCTTCAAGCCCCAGCCTTCCTCCAATCCCCCCACCCCACCCCAGCACTTAAGTTAAAGAGACATGGCCACAGCCAGCTTTAAACTTTTTCCCCCAAGACAGGGCTTCTCTGTGTAGCTTTGCGCCTTTCCTGGAACTCCCTTTGTAGACCAGGCTGGCCTCGAACTCACAGAGATCTGCCTGCCTCTGCCTCCCGAGTGCTGGGATTAAAGGCGTGTGCCACTACTGCTCAACTTAAAAAATAATAATTTTATGTGTGCTGTGTGTTCATGTTTGTGTGTGAGGGTACATGTATGAACACACATGTGGAGGTCCGAGGACAATCTTTGGTGACTTTCCCCCTTGTGACTTACAGTAACTTTGAAAGCCTATTAAGGGAAAACGATTTGTGGTCAAGAGAATGGAACCTACCTCTGGGTGGAGACACGCCATTGGCTGCTCCCTTGAATTAATCCAGTTGGTCTGGTTATTACCCAACCAAGGGCCCACCCCTCAGTCTGGTTCCCCGGAGGCCATGCTAAGGGACAGGTGGAATAATCAGCCCTTTAATCAGCTAATGCATTTTCCCTCCCCGGTGCAGTTGCTAAGGACAAGATGCCATGAAGTCTGTCAGTACTGATTCCAAAGTATAAAACTTGCCTCATTCTTCTTTTCTGTTTCCTTCTTTTGAAAGTAGTTTCTGTATAAGTATTAAAGAAACAAAAAGAACTGTGTGAAAGTACTTATACTGTATAAGTATAAAAGAAACAGAAAGTTTCCATACCCCCGACATTAAGTCTCTCCACCGTCACAGGAAGCCAAATCAAGGCAATTTAAAACAAAAGACCAGGTTTATTGGGCAAAACGCTCCAGGGTGGCCTTTCAGGGCCCCAGAGCTGAGCTGGGGAGAGGAGACCGGGCTTTGGAGAAGGCAGTTTAAATACCCTATTGCGGTCTGGAACAGCTCTAGGGGAGCCACCGCTCCGTGGGCTTTCTGAGAGGGATGGGGTTTGGAATGGACGGGGGGAGTGACACTGAAGCCAAGCTTCCAACTGAACATCGTGAGTTCGAGGCCAGCCTGGTGTACAAAGCAAGTTCCAGGACAGCCAGGGCTACACAGAGAAACCCTGTCTCAAAACAAGCAAACAAAAGGAATTCTCCAACAATTTTACACACACACACACACACACACACACACACACACACACACACACACACACACACACACACACACACACACATACACACATACACACACACACACACACACACACACATATGCAGGTGTGACTCCCCATTGAGTAAAAGTACTTCCTGTATAAAAGGAAGTGCTCACAGTACTGACCTGAGCCGCCTACCGTGTGCCCCCTCCACTAAGTGGCTAATCTCCACTGCTAAATATACCTGCTTAACTCAAATAGCATGGTTTTCCTCTTCCTCATGGGGCCTTCTGACAGCTGCCAAGCTTCCCAGCTTGCCTGCCCTGTTGCTTCTCTCTTAAATTCTTCAATTATTTTATTAACAAGACTAAGAATTCCAAGAAGGGGTCTCAATTTCCCCAGTACCTTGTGTTACCCAGATGGAGCTCCCTAAAATGTCTAGTAACAGCTAGCTCGCCTAAGAGCTTGCAGGAGAGTTCCACTCCCCACCCCCCACCCCACCCTCGCCCTCACCCCACCCCCGCCCTCACCCCACCCCCCGCCCATGGCCCAACTCACTGGTATTACAGACAGGAATCACATAATCTGGCTCTTACATGGGTTCCAGGGATCCAGATATGCTCAGCAAGCATTGGTACCCATTGGCCCATCTGCCCCCTCACCAATGTTACCCATTGGCCCATCTGCCCCCTCACCAATGTTACCCATTGGCCCATCCCCCTCACACCAATGTTACCCACTGGCCCATCCCCACCCCCACTAATGTTCAGCTTTTATGTGGGTGTTGGAAATCCAAACTCAAGACCTCGTGCTTGTGCAGCAAGCATTGGTACCCATTGGCCCATCCCCCCAATCAATGTTACCCATTGGCCCATTCCCCCCCACACACACCAATGTTACCCACTGGCCCATCCCCCCCACACCAATATTCAGCTTTTATGTGGGTGTTGGGAATCCAAACTCAAGACCTCGTGCTTGTGCAGCAAGCATTGGTACCCATTGGCCCATCCCGCCCCCTCACCAATGTTACCCATTGGCCCATCCCGCCCTCTCACCAATGTTACCCATTGGCCCATCCCCCCCACCAATGTTCAGCTTTTATGTGGGTGTTGGATATCTAAACTCAAGACCTCGTGCTTGTACAGCAAGCATTGGTACCCACTCAGCCACCTCCCAGTCCTCCTCAAAAGATAAAATCTCTCTGTTTACAGGGAAAATTGAGGTCCTCTCTTGAGTTCTTAGTCTCATTAATCAAAGAATTTAAGAATGAACTTAAACAGGAGCCCAAGGACAATTTTATTAGAATTTAAAAGAAAAATTTGGGGCTGGAGATATGGTTCAGGGGTTAAGAGCACTGACTGCTCTTCCAGAAGACCCAGGTTCAATTCCCAGCACCTACATGGCAGCTCACAACTGTCTGTAACTCCTGTTCCAGGGGATCTGAGTGTAAGAATGATAAGTGGCCTGGTTACCAGCACTGGTTACTGCGTGGAAAGGTCACAATCACGACAGAACCCAGTGTCAGTATCAGAGCTTTATTAGGAGGAAGAGGGGTGGGGGAACAAGAGAACCAGGCCTGGGGAAGGAGCACGTGCAGAGAGAGAAAGATGGTGGGGGAAAGAGGAAACAGAACAGAGAGAGAGAGTGGGGTCTGAGTCACGGCTCTTTAAGGCGGTGGGCTTATGGAGCTACGCCACGCATGCGCAGATTATGTGACCACACCAAGTACCACATAATCACCAGCACACACTGATGATGCAAGACGCAATGACGTAAGACTCAAGACCCCTTGTCTAGCTCCTGAACTGCACATGTGCAGTCATGCAGCTGGAGCACAGCAGAATCCCAACACTGACACCCTCACACAGACATACATGCAGGCAAAACACCAATGCACATCAAATAAAAACAGATAAACAAATAAATATATAAATGGAAAATTCTCAGGTCAGGCAAGCTGCAAATCTCAGCAGCTGCCCAGAGGAGGATAATGGAGAAGAGAAGGGAAAAAGTGACACAACAGGGAGAAGCAGCCACATAAAGGGAGGGAGGCTTTCGAGAAAGAGTTAAGGAAGTCCAAAACGTTGGGTGTGGTGGTTGAAAGAAAATGCCCCCCAAAGGGAGTGGCACTATTAGGAGGTGTGGTCTTGTTAGAGTAGATGTGGCCTTGTTGGAGGGAGTGTGCCACTGTGGGGGTGAGCTTTGAGGTCTCCTAGGCTCAAGCTAAGCTCAGTGTGACATAGAGTTGCCTCTGCTGCCTGTGGATCCAGATATAGAACTCTCAGCTACCTCTCCAGCACCATGTCTGCCTGCATGCTGCCATCCTCCCTGCCATGATGATAACGGACTAAACCTCTAAACTGTAAGCCGCCTCAATTAAATGTTTTCCTTTATAAGAATTGCTGTGGTTGTGGGGCGTGATAGCACATACCTTTAATCTCAGCATTTGGGAGGTAGAGGACTCTGTGAGTCCAAGGTCAGCCTGGTCTACAAAGTGAATTCCAGGATAGTCAGAGCTGTTACACAGAGAAACCCTGCCTTGGGGGGAAAAAAAGGAATTGCAGCAATAGAAACCCTAACTGTTGGGGAAACCCAAAGTGTTAAGGAAAGCATGCTTAGAGAAGGCATAGGAAGAAGAAAAGAAGAAATCATACTCAGAAAGGAGGAAGCAGACTTACAAAGCTGCATGGCTTTGCTGGTAAGCTGCTGTGCTAGGGACAGGGCTTCAGGGCTTCAGGGAGGCAAAGTACAGTAATTCGAGGACTAATTATTTCACCCCTTTCTTTAGCTTGGCTTAAAGTGAGCCTGCTTTCCTAGGGGTGATGGATGGTCCCTTGGCTAGGTGATTGACCCAGCCCAACTGGAATGTTGGGGCTCTAGTCTGGCTTGGAAGAGATTTTATTTTCTTGATTAGTTTTCCCTTAATGGGCTTTTACTGTTAGCATTATTTCTTATAACTACTCATGAATCCATAATTACCTAGAAAAAAAGTCAATTAAGAGTCTATTTCTTAAAAAATGGAGTCTATTTTTTTTACTGTAGGACAAGGCAAAGGATTTGAACGCTATGAAAGTGCTCACTGAGGAGCTTAAGGTCCCCATAACATCAAGTTTTACTGTTGCTTGCTCTCTTTGCCCACTGTGATGGGCATGGCGTTGTTTTATAATTGCTTGTAGACGTCTGTCTGACCATAGTGAGCTAGTTAAAGTATGGGTTGGTTTTGTTTTTCGTTGGTTTTCTTACCATCTTAGAGTCAGCTCCCTGTGAGCTTCAATACGAGTTGGCAGAATTCAATTATTGAGCTCTGTGGACCCCAGGGAACTGGCATACAAATGAACTTTCCCCACGTTTCATTGGCTAGAACTAGGTTGTAGTATGGCACATGAGCTAGCTTTGTGCTTTTTTTTTTTTTTTTTTTTTTTAAATCAAACTTGGGAGTTACAACCTGTGCTCCAAGCCAGGCCCAGCTACCCATCCTTAATAAACCAAGTAAAAGAGCCAGATTACCTGCAAGCCTTTAATGCAGAGGCAGAGGCAGTAGGATCTCTGTGAGTTCGAGGCCAACCTGGTCTACATAATTCTAGGACAGCCAGGGCTATGTAGAGAGACCGGTCTCAAAAAAAAAAAAAAAAAAAAAAAAAAAGAAGCCGGGGGTGGGGGTGGGGGGATGTCAGAAAAAGGAGATTTATTCAATATGTCCACCTTGGGAAAGGGGACAAAGACATCCACCCCTTTGTTGCGCCCCTCCCCCATACCCCCACGGCTATTGTCTCAGCTCCAGTCTCTCCTGCTAGGTCACCTGACAATTTTTTTTTTCTACATTCCAGGGTCTCAGCCTTTCCTTTTCAGAGCATGAGGTTCCTAGGAAAATTCCAATTGTAGGGGTGTCTATTGTTTCAATAGTCCGTCATAGTGTCTCTTTGCAATATCCTCATTTCTGCTTAGCAGGCCGGCTACAAATGCATAGGGGGATATTTCTGTGGCACACCTTCCCTCTAGTCCAAGAAACCGATCAATGGTTATTAGCTGCCCATCAATTTAGTACCATATTTTCAGAGCGGCAAGGGGAGATCAACCTGTCCATTCGATTTCAGAAACGGTGAGACAGGAGGTCGTCACGCCCCTTTCACTAGAGGAATGGTGGGAAGAAAGAAACGTGTCACTGGAATCGGAAAGGCTGCCTCTTTGTCCTGGGAGACACAAACTAGTTTCCTGAATTGGATGCTTTATGAGAAGAGCATGAGAGAGACCGAGATTTTCCTAAGCGTAGGAGGTAATTACTGGAGGAAGGTTGTCTGCAGCGGACAGGTTACACCACACGAACAAGAAAGACGTAGAGCATTTTTCTATCTAATAATGCCCATCCAAAAGCAAAGGGTGGGAGGACCCTGCGGCCTGGCCGCCTGATGCTGCTGACAGCGCGCTGCTTGGACCGGATCCCGGACGCGGCTGGCAACAGCCGATTGCCTCTACGTGGGGGGAAGGGGCGGAGACTCGGCAGGAGCAGAAGCATGCCTGTAGCTCCTTAAACGCCCGGCTTTCGCTCACATTGTCTTTCCAAATTCCAGATCCCTTAGGGACTTCGTCCAAGTCCTCGGGCTGGCTGTCTTTGCTAGTTAGGATCAAAATAAAATTCCCTGCTTCTGTGGGATGATTTGGTAGTGGCTCTGCGCAAGACTGCCTCTGGCCCTTTAAATTTTTTCTTTCTCCCCCCCCTCCTTTTTTTTTTTCATCTCGCTTGTCTGCGACAGATGCTTGAAATTCTTCTTTGGCAAAAGGAATTCTCCTTTTCAGCCTTGGCTTTTAAATGCAAATCAGGCCTGTATGAGGGAAGCGAATCAGTTTGTCTGAGTTTAGCCTGTCGTGCACAAAAATAACACAAAAGGAAAACGAGGTGAATAAAGGACCGTATTGGGGAGTAAAGGACTGCCATAGGGACCAGGACCAATCTAGTCTGTTGGCAGAATTCTTTCCTTTGGTCGGCTGCTCCCCCGCACGCACTTACTTTTTCTAAAAATCACTTTCAATTATGTGAGTAAATGCCAAGTGCGCGCATGCTCTAAGAGGACAGAAGAGGGCATCAGATCTCCTTGAAGCTGGAGCTACTGGCAGTTGTGAGCCTCTCAACATGGGTGTTGGGAACTGAACTCCCTTACGCTGCAGGAGAGGTGAACACTCTTAACCACTGAGCCATCTCTCCAGCCCTCCCCAAACTTTCTGATCAAGGGTTACTAAGTGCAATCACTTTGAGATAAGGACACACACACACACACCTCACCCCCCGCCCCGCCCGCGCCGCCCCCCACTGGTTCAGAGGGGTGAGGTGGCTTGCCCAAGCTCAGAAGGGGTTCAGACAAGACTCAAAACCCAGGCTTCTGGGCTACTTATGCCCACCCCTACCTGTCTCTATTGTCATGCTGTGGCTGCAACCATAAACTTCAATGTTTGCCCGGTTTTCATATTTTCTTTCCCATTTTCAAACCTTCCTCCCTTCTCCTTCCTTCCCTGATCCCACCTACCTCCAGGCTCACACTACCTCCAGGCTCACACTACCTCCAGGCTCACACTACCTCCAGGCTCACACTACCTCCAGGCTCACACTACTCGGGAACTTACGTACTGCCTACCTGCTGAGGGCTGGGATTATAGGTCTGCCCTACCACAGCAAAGCTATAGTTCTTAGTTCTTAGCTTCCCAAACGTGGGCCTCAGCTCCAACCAAGCCAGCCGGTCCCAACGTGTATCTGCTCACCTTTTTGGGTAAACCACAGGGAAGACACTAAACACCCGAATACGAATACTTTGAGGTCAGGAAGCAAATGAGCCCGCGGTACCACTGAAGCGCCTAGCGGTACCACTGAAGCGCCTAGCGGTACCACTGAAGCGCCTAGCCGTACCACTGAAGCGCCTGTCGTCAGTGCTCAATGAGGGAAACACAAAGTCCTCTAGGTGGTGAAGGCCGACACTCATTTGACACAGGGAATTAGGTTCTTATGAACTAGTTGAAAGTGCTGGAGGCTTTAGGTTGGGCCCCCTAAGAATAACTCCCCGAATACTCTTGGACTGATCTGCCAGGGAGACTTCGAACATTGCTACACTCAGAAAGGAAGAAAGCAGGAGGTTCTAGCTAGACTATTTGGCTGTGATTTGTGAATTGAGAAGTGGAGTTGGGGGGCACTATTAACAGCATGACATTCTTTTGACAAGGCTGAGGATGACACTGGAGGAATGCCACAAACATGGAATAGGTAAATAACTGTGACCAGGACTTTGCTTGGTAGCAGCTGCCAACAGTCTACCTCACCTTCATCTCTCAGACCCCAGGAAGCATATCTGCCTCTAACACTGAGGAAGGAAGCCTTGGAATGTAGCTTCTAGCTTCTGCTTTCCAGGAAGCTCATGGGAAGGAGTGGGGATGGAGCTTGAGTGCCATTCTTCTACAGCGACAACAGTGGACCTTAGCAGAGGCTTGACAGTTGATTGAGATACTCAGGGTTGTAGAAATTAACTAGGCCAAGTAAGCAAATCAAGTGCAGCGTGAGAAAGGTCTTGGCTGGGTAGGAGCAGGGCAGCTTCAGGGCACCGGGTGTTACCTAAGACTCCAGGAAATGGAGCAGTGTTTGTCTGGGTGCTTCCTTTTCACACTGCACTGTAGGAATGGGGGCTGCAGAACCGCTAGTAGATTTCTTCACCTTGCTGTTGCTTTGACATTTAAAATATTCTCTCTTTTATTTCATGGCACTAATGAAGATTAAATTCTGCGTTTTAGACATGCTAGGTATGTGTACCAATGAGAAACACAGCCCTACATTTTAAAACGTTTTATGCATGCAAAAATACTGACTTACATTAACGCAGCTTAAGAGAAACATTGCAAATACCTGGAATGGTGGCTAGTGCCTAGCATTCCAGCTTTCAGGAGGCCTAGATAGGTGAATCAGGAGTTCAAGGTCATACTTGGCTATCAATATTGAGGCCAGCTAGGTGCATAAGAGATTCTGTCTCAAATAAACACAGGAACAAACAAACTGGAAAATAATGTGTAGGGAAAAGGGGCTGGCTAAAGAAACCCACCCTGACCCTGAAACCCAGAACCAGGGAAAGAAACACACCCGAGATCTGGGACCTGAGCCAGAGAAAGAAACACTTTATCCCTAAACCCAGAACCAAAGAAACATGCCCTGACTCTGAAACCAGTGCCAAAGAAACACACTTTGTCCCTAGAATCAGAGCCAGTGAAAGAAATGTGCCCTGGCCTCAGACTTAGAGCTAAAAAGCTAAGGCCAGTGAAAGAAACACAGTTAGCTCTGAAACCAGGGCCATCTCTGCCCCTAACCCACAAAACGAACCAATCGCTGAGCAGAAAAAACGAACCAATCCCTGGACAGAAGATCTTCTCCCTGGAGAAACTCTGCCCCCAAGAGATCGTATATAAACCATCTTGCCTGTTCAGCTGTGGGCTGTTCTTTCCCACCCTGGTAGAGGCAGCCAGTCTCTCCTCCTTCCCAAATAAATCTCTTTCTCAAAAGAGTCTTGGGTGTGAAGATCTTCATTCATCAGCGCAGAGAAGAACCTTGCTAAGCCGTCCCTTAGTGGACTGAGCAGAAAAAACCTTGCAGAGATGTTCCCTTAGGGGTTGAGCAAGGCTAAGCTGAACAGAAGACCTCCCTCAGGGGACTGAGCAAGGTGGAGCAGAAAAGGTAACAACTTTTCCCTGGAGATGGAGAAGATTGCTACATTTCTGGAGGGGTTTCCCCTTTAGCAGAGTGAAGAAAAAAAAAATCAACATCTTGGGTGGAGAAGAAGCAGAGCTCTGCTGGGAAACTCCCTTAAGTGGGAGCTGAGGAGCTGTAGCAGCTCTCCAGGAGAGGAGCAGGATTGCAATATCCTGCAGGGAGACCATCCTCCACTGCACCCCAACTCCAGGTACAGCCTGACTCCCGAGAAGTCAGATACCTTCCCCTCCAGAGCTGAGCTGTCCCATCGCAGCTCCAGCTCTCAGAGCTGTCCTAGCAGCTTGAGGTTGTAGACGAATTTCTTTTTTTTTTTTTTTTTTTTTTTACTGATTTTTTTTCTTTTTTTTTTTTTTTAAAGATTTATTTATTTATTATGTATACAGTGTTCTGTCTGCACATATCCCTGCAGGCCAGAAGAGGGCACCAGATCTCGTTACAGATGGTTGTGAGCCACCATGTGGTTGCTGGGAATTGAACTCATGACCTCTGGAAGAACAGCCAGTGCTCTTAACCGCTGAGCCATCTCTCCAGCCCCTGTAGACGAATTTCTAAACGGCCTTATTAAATAAAAAACACAGAGCCAGATATAGGGATTAAAGACTGAGAGAGATCAGAGGAATAGGAACAGCGACAAGCTAACCTCACTTCACCGATACCTCAGCTTCCAAATGTGAGATACTTCCTGTCTACCCACGTCTATATGCTGTTCTGCCATCTGATTTGCTCTCTGTCCAGCTACATCATTTCCTCTTCCTGCCCATTTCTGTCACTTTCTGTCTGTCTGTACAGACCTCCAGACCTCCATGGTTAACTAGTGTTGGAATTTAAGGTATGTGCCACCACACCTGGCTCTGTTTCCAGTGTGGCCTTGAACTCACAGAGATCCAGACAGACCCCTGCCTGCCAAGTGATAGGATTAAAGGCATGTGCTAACATTGCCTGACTTTTGTGTTTACTTATAATGGCTGGCTTCCCTCTGATCTCCAGGCAAGCTTTATTTATTAAAGCACAAATAAAATACCACCACATGAGGTATCTGGGATACTTTTCCCTCTAGAGCTGAGCTGTCCCATTGCATCTCCAGCTGTCAGAGCTGTCCTAGCAGCCCAAGGTGTCACCTGACTCCCCAGACAGTCAGGTTACCTTTCCCCCAGAGTTGCAACACTCACCTACATAAAGTGCTGGTAAAGATGTGGGTAACCAGAGTCTTCACATGATCCTGATAGGAATATGGATGCTGATAGGAATATGGATGCTGATAGGAATATGGATGCTGATAGGAATATAGATGCTGATAGGAATATGGATGCTGATAGGAATATGGATCCTGATAGGAATATGGATCCTGATAGGAATATGGATGCTGATAGGAATATGGATGCTGATAGGAATATGGATGCTGATAGGAATATGGATGCTGATAGGAATATAGATGCTGATAGGAATATGGATGCTGCAGAAAACAGTTCCATGGTTCACCAACACAGAGCTGGTGAAATGGCTCAGCAGGTAAAGGGCATGGCAACCTGAGTTCAATGTCCAGAACCTAGAAGGAGAAGAAGGAGAGAACTGACTCCCACAAGTTGTCTTCTGTAGTACTTTTTTTATTCCTATGAATTAATATATATAATCATGACTAAGGCAACTTAGAGAAGGAAGGGTTTATTTAGGCTTATGGTTCCAGAGGTTAGAGTCCATGACCATCATAACAGGGAAGTGTGGCAGCAGGAATGGTAATTGGACCAGCAAGCTGAGAGCTTAAAGCTTGAACTACAAGCACCAAACAAAGGAAGCAAACTGGAAATGATGAGAATCTTTAAACTCTCAAAGCCTGCCCATAGTTCCTCCAGCAAGGCTGCGCCTCCTAAGCCTTCCCAAACAGCACCAACACTAGGGAACAAGTATTCAAAAGCTGGAGAATATGGGGGACATCTAATTCAAGCCATCACATCCTCTGACCTCTACATTCATGTTGTGATAGGCTCACTTGTGCTTGTGAGCAGGGTATGATCTCAGCCTTTTCATACATAGTTCATGTGTGTGTCTGTGTCCATGTGAGTATACTTATATGTGTGGATACGTGTGCATCTGCATACATGTGTGCTGAGGCCAGAGATCAAACTTGGATCTTGTTTATCACCAGCCTTTTACCTTTTCTGTTGTTTTTAAGATTGTAATTTTTGTTGGGCATGGTAGCACAAATATGGTGGTTTGAATGAGACTGGCTTCCATAGGCTCATATATTTGAATGCTTTAGTCTCCAGTTGGTAGAACTGTTTGGGAAGGATTAGGAGGTGTGGCCTTTGTTGGAGAAGATGTGTAACTGGGAGTGGGCTTTGAGCTTTCGAAAGATATTTCCAGTATTCTCTCACTCTGCTTTCTGCTTGTGGATAAAGATGTAAGCTCTCAGTTGCTGCTCCAACACTACGCCTGTGTGATGCTGCTCCTTGCCATGATGGTCATGGACTCTAATTCTCTGAAACCAAATCGTAAGTGTCTTAGGGTTTCTATTGCTGTGAAGAGACACCATGACCACAGCAACTCTTATAAAAGAAAATATTTAATTGAGCTGGCAGCTTACATTTTCAGAGGTTCAGTCCATTATCATCATGGTGAGACATAGTGGCATGCAGGCAGACACGGGGCTGGAGAAGGAGCTGAGAGTTCTACATCTTGCAGGCAATAGGAAGTGAAATGAGTATTACACTGAGTGAAGCTTGAGCAAAGGAGACCTCAAAGCCCACCCTTGAGTGACACACTTCCTCCAACAAGGCCACACCTACTCCAATAAAGCCACACCTCCTAACAGTACCACTCCCTTTGGGGGCCATTTTCTTTCAAACCACCACAGTAAGCCTCAAATTAAATGCTTTCTTTTATAAGTTGTCTCAGTTTCAATATTTTCCAGCAGCAATAAAAAAATAATGAAGATAGTGACACATGCCTCTAATCCTAGCACTTGGGAGGCAGAAGCAGGAAGAATTCTGTGAGTTCTAAACTGGCCTGGTTTACATAGTTCCAGGCCAGCCAGAGCTACACAGTGAAACCCAGTCTCATAAAACAATTTTTAAAAATCATTTTTTAGGCCAGGCGTGGTAGCACATACCTTCAGTCCCAGCACTTGGGAGGGCAGAAGGAGGCAGATCTCTGTGAGTTTGATGCCAGCCTGGTCTACATTGTGAAGTTCCAGGACAGCCAGGGCTATGTAAAGAGACCCTGTCCCTGTCTCAAAAAACAAGCTTTTTTTTTTTTTAAGTATTTAAAGTATGTGTATGTTGACTATATGTAGGTATATGTATATTAGCGCAGGTGCCCATGCAGGTCAGAGGCACTGTATCCCTCTTGGAGCTGGAATTATAAATGGTTGTGAGCAGTCTGATATGGGTTCTGGGAACCAAACTTGGGTCTTCTGCAAGAGCAGCACATGTTTTTCCCCAGTGAACCATCTCTCCAGACGTTGTTTTCTGAGACAGCCTCTTTCATTGCTCTTGCTGAGTACGCTAGATTGCATAGCCAGAGAGCCTCAAGGATCTCCTGGGTGTCTGCACCTCCTAGCCACATTGTAAGGTGTGCGTGCAGCATGACTGCCCTGTGGCTTTACAGATAGAGCCCCCAGCCTCTAATCTTCCCCATCCTATATACTATAGCCCCTTCCTAAGATCTTGAGGCCACCTTCAGTGAGGGCAGCACTGGAAGGAATAGCTGGATACTCAGGTGAGGGTCCAGTGACCCTCTGCACCCCTCCTCTTAGGGAATGTCAGCAGTCCACAGACATGCTCCTGGTGGTCTCTTACAAGCAGGCACAGCTGTTCGGATGGAGATGGTGGCCATTTGGCTTGGAGGATAGTCTTGTATAACAATCTTCCAAGCAGAAGGGAAGCTGTGCCCTTTATTGAACTCTGGGTACTGGAGGCTGTATGTGCTTCATTCAGACACAGTATTTGGTCTTTTGAATCATTTCATGCCCCGAAGCAGCATCCTTTGAGCGGGGTTTATATCAATATCTGTGTTTGTAGCTGTCTTGCAAGCTGTGGTGTACGCATCACCATCAGGACCCTGGAACTTAATGATCTCTATGGATGATTTGGTGGCTTGGAGACTCTGGCAAGGGCTAGGGATACAGATCAGTGGTAGAGTGATTGCTCAACACGTGTGATCCCTAGTACAGAAAGATGCTGGCAAAGACAGGGAGCTTCAGCCAGAAACGCCCCTTGGCATTTGGGGTGGGTTTCCTTCCTGACAATAGCTATTGGACACAATCCTTGGGAAAAACAGCTCTTAGCCTGTTCCTGGGCTCTGGTTAAAATAGAGCACCTTCCCTATCTCTGCAAGCAACAGTAACGAAAGCTGATCACTTCATTCATGGAGGTGCTGGGACTGTCTAGGGCAGTTTCCCCACTTGCAGCTGTGCTGGTTTGCATGAGAATGTCCCCCAGAGGCACCTATATTTGAATGCTTGGCCTCTACGTTGTGGAACTGTCTGAGAAGGATTTGGGGGGTGGCCTTGTTGGAGGAGGTGTGTCATTGGGGGCGGGCTTTGAGGTTCCAGGTCTCTTGCCATTCTCAGTGCGCTTGCTCTCTGCCTCCTGCTTATGGATCAAGACGTGAGCTCTCAACTACTGCCCCAGCACCATGCCTGCCTGCATGCTGCTCTGCTCCCCACCATGATGGTCATGGACTCTAACCTTCTGTAACTGTAAACCCCAAATTAAACAATTTCTTTTCTTTTTTAAAAAATTGATTTATTTTTTATTTGCATTGATATTTTGCCTGCATGTGTGTCTGTGTGAGGATGTCAGATCTTGGAGTTAGAGACAGTTGTTAGCTGCCACGTGGGTGCTGGGAGTTGAACCCGGTTCCTCTGGAAGGGCAGTCAGCACTCTTACCCACAGAGCCATCTCTCCAGCCCAAACAATTTCTTTTCTAAGTTGTCTTGGTCACCATTCTATTGCTGTGAAGAGACATCATGACCAAGGCAATGTAAGGAGAGTTTACCAGGCAGTAATTCCAGTACTTTGGAGCCAGAGGCAGGTGGATCTCTTAGTTTGAGGCCAACCTGGTCTATAGAGTGAGATCCAGGACAGCCAGGGCTCCACAGGGAAACCCTGTCTCCAAAAAAAAAAAAAAAAAAAAAAAAACACCCAGAGTTTATTGGGGGCTTGCTTACAGTTTCAGAGGGTTAGAGTTAGATGACCATCTTTGTTTTCTGTTGTGTGATTAGCAGCCTTGAGAGGAAAGGGTTTTATGGCTTACCAGTGACAGTCTGTCAATGAAGGGAGCCAGGGCAGGAGCTCAAGGCAGCCAGAACTGGAAGGCAAGCAGAAACCATCGAGGAATATTGCTTACTGGCTTGTTTCCTCTGGCTTATTCAGCTACCTTTTTTGTGTAGCTCAGGTCCACTTGCCTAAGGACAGCACAGCCCGTAGTGAGCCCAGACCTCCTACATCAATTAGCAATGAAGAAAAGGTCCCACAGACATGGCCACAGGCTAATCTGATCTGACAGTTCTTCAGTGGAGGTTCCCTCTTCCCAGGTAATTCAGGGTTGTATCAAGTGGACAGCTAAAGCGAACCAGACCAGGATCAACCTTCCTGCCTGTGCAGCAATCATTTTAGTGACTGAGCTACCTATTGCTCCAGACTCACGATGGATCTTTGCCCCTCTTTGAGCCGGGGGGGGGGGGGGGGGGGGGGGGGACGGACTCATTGCTGCTGACATTATTACAGGTTGTGGTGTTGCTGTCCACTCTGTTTGGCTGCGTTGGAGCAAATCATTGTGATCCTTGAGGCTGATCTGTGTCATGTGATAAACACCCAGTCTATCTGCAGGCTGACAATACCTTGTTTCTTGTGAAGTCACACACATTTGAGCTCATTGTTAAGGTACTCAACGGGCCTCCCATGGGGCCTAGTATCCACAGACATCTGATATGGTTGAGTCTGACCAGTCTCCTTTAAAAAGCCATCACCAATGGTGTGATAAAAGATGGAACCCAGGGTCCCAGCTTGCAAGTACCAAATGCTCTATCTCAGAACTATATCCCTAGCTCCTCAGAAATCTTTAAAGGACTTCTGACTCTACTTTCCTCCTCATCACCCCCACCCAGGCCTACCAGCTTTAGTAAGTCAGTTTGGCCACTGAATACAGTTGGCCTAGAAAAGAGATTGCCCCAGTTTTTAAAAATTTTACGGGCCAGGCAGTGGTGGCGCACGCCTTTAATCCCAGCACTCAAGAGTCAGAGGCAGGCGGATTTCTGTGAGTTTGAGGCCAGCCTGGTTTACAGAGCGAGTTCCAGGACAGCCGGGGATACACAGAGAAACCCTGTCTCAAACCCCTCCCCACCCCCCCAAAATTATAATAGTCCTGTGACAGGGCAAAGCAGTGCAGAGGTTCCTCCAATTTGTATTAGGCAAGCGCTCTACCACTGAGCTAAATCCCAACCCCCCATTTTGTGTTCCTGCTGAGGCTATTACAGGTTTAACTAGAATCTGATCTTGATGGAGATTACCCAGCTCTCTTGTAGGAACTAAAGGCCAGGATGTCTCAGTGAACTTATCAGCTGCTGTTAGCTTGTACAAACCTTCCCCTCCAGCTAACTGCTTATCTTAGGTATCTTAAACTGTTTGCTTTCGGATTGCCCCAAACCTCCCCCTGCAGCTGCCTGGTAAGATAACAGGATGTGGATTTTGCCTTAAAAAAACCTCTTGGTGGCGCGCACGCCTTTAATCCTAGCACTCGGGAGGCAGAGGCAGGCGGATCTTTGTGAGTTCGAGGCCAGCCTGGTCTACAGCGCGAGATCCAGGAAAGGTGCAAAGCTACACAGAGAAACCCTGTCTCGAAAAACAAAACAAAACAAAACAAAAACAAAAACCAAAAAACTCTTGCCCTAAATGCTTGGAGCTACACTTGGATCTCCAAATATCTGAGTATGGTCCTAGCCAGCTGGAATTAACTATATTATTAATTACATTAACTATATTAATTAACTTTCAATTAACTATAAACTGTGTCTGAGTGGTCAAATCCAGTGGGCTCCCCATAACAGTCCAACAAGAGGATGCTGACACTTGATGAATGAAGCTTCAGCACTCCAGGGCCTTTTTAGGTTGAGCTGTATTTAGTCCACCAGCCAAGATGGCTTGGGTTTGCCATTGAAGATAAGGAAAAAATAGCATGCCTAGACCCAGCACAGAGAGAATTCATACCCCTAAAATACTGGGGCTGGAGAGATGGCTGCTCTTCCAGAGGACCCAGGTTCAATTCTCAGCACTCACATGACAGCTCACAACTGCCTATAACTCCATAAAATCCTCTGATATCCTCTGTGGCCTTTGAGGGCACCAGACATGCACGAGACATACATGTAGTAAAAGAACCCGTACACTTACATTTTTTTAAATTAAAAAAAAAAGTTCAAGACCAATCTGGGCTACCTAGAAACAAAACAAAGCAACAGCCACAAAAAATACAGCAGAAAGGGACCCAGCTGATAAAATTTCACCCTAAATAACTGTCAGCCCCTTCAGATGTCTGCCTAGCCCTATTTCCATGGCCATTACTTAGTCATTCCATCAAATGGGCAAAAATGCGCCTAGCTATAGTTGGAAGTTTTCCTGTGTCCCGGCCAGCAGTTTGGACAAATCTCTCCCACCCTTGTCCCCCAAGTAAGCACACAGAGACTTATAGTAATTATAACTGCTCGGCCACTAGCTCAGCGTTATTACTGACTAGCTCTTACACTTAAATTAACCCATAATTCTTATCTATGTTTAGCCATG
>NW_026738172.1:0-23887 GCF_949786415.1 Peromyscus eremicus
GCAAGCTCATTGTTCTGGCCTATTTAGAAACACAGTAGATTAGAAGAGTGCTCTTTTCTCTAAAGCAGAGTGTGTTTCTTGTAAGGCGAGCTAGCATTTCTTTCCAGTCCTAAATGGAGTTGAATGACATGCATTTTCTGGTCCTACGAGCAAGAGTTGTTTTCTGGTAAGAAGAGTCAATATTGCGCTGCCATTGCCATACACAGGACAAATAGCACTGGCGTCTGTTCCCAGCAAGTACAGTGTATTGGACTGAAGAGGATCTACTGTTCTTGTCAGGTTCGTAAGCAGAATTGAAATAGATATGGCCGTGTGTGTAGGAAGCACAGTTCTTTTGTTCTGAGCAAGTTCACTGTTCGGACTTCTTAGGAAACACAGTAGAGTAGAAGAGTGCTTTTTTCTCTAAAGCAGAGTGTGTTTCTTGTAAGGCGAGCTAGTGTTAGTTTCACAGTCCTAAATGGAGTCAAATCACATAAAGTTTCTGGTCCTATGAGCAAGAGTTGTTTTCTGGAAAGAAGAGTCACTATTGTGCTCCCATTGTCATACACAGTGCAAATAGCACTGGCGTCTGTTCCCAGCATGTACAGTGTATTGGACTGAAGAGGATCTACTGTTCTTGTCAGGTTCCTAAGCAGAGTTGAACTAGATATGGCCGTGTGTGTAGGAATTACACTTCTTTTGTTCTGAGCAAGCTCACTCTTCTGGCCCTGTAGGAATCACAGTAGAGAAGAAGAGTGCTCTTTTCTCAAAAGCAGAGTGTGTTTCTTGTAAGGTGAGCAAGCGTTTGGTTCCCAGTCCTAAGTGGAGTTGAATCACATGCAGTTTCTGTTCCTACGAGCAAGGGTTGTTTTCTGGTAAGGAAAGTCACTATTGCGCTCCCATTGTCATACACAGTGCAAATAGCACTTGCGTCTGTTCCAGCAATTACAGTGTATTGGACTGAAAAGGAGCTACTCTTCTTGTCAGTTTCCTAAGCAGAGTTGAACGAGATATGGCCTGTGTGTGTAGGAAGCACAGTTCTCTTGTTCTGAGCAAGCTCACTGTTCTGGCCCTATAGGAAACACAGTAGAGTAGAAGAGTGCTCTTTTCTCTAAAGCAGAGTGTGTTTCTTGTAAGGCGAGCTTGTGTTTGTTTCCTAGTCCTAAATGGAGTTGAATAACATGCAGTTTCTGGTCCTACGAGCAAGAGTTGTTTTCTGGGAAAGAAAGTCACTATTGCACTCCCATTGCCATACACATTACAAATAGCACTCGCGTCTGTTCCCAGCAAGTACAGTGTATTGGACTGAATAGGATCTACTGTTCTTGTCAGGGTATATAAGCAGATTTGACGTAGATATGGCCGTGTGTGTAGGAAGCACAGTTTTTTTGTTCTGAGCAAGCTCACTGTTCGGACCCCATAGGAAACACAGTAGAGTAGAAGAGTGCTCTTTTCTCTAAAGCAGAGTGTGTTTCTTGTAATGTGAGCTAGCATTTGTTTCCCAGTCCTCAATGGAGTTGAATCACATGCAGTATCTGATCCTACGAGCAAGAGTTGTTTTCTGGAAATGAAAGTCACTATTGCGCTCCCATTTCCATACACAGTGCAAATAGCACTGGCGTCTGTTCCCAGCAAGTATAGTGTTTTGGACTGAAGAGGAGCTACTGTTCTTGTCAGTTTCCTAAGCAGAGTTGAACTAGATATGGCCCGTGGGTGTAGGAAGCACAGTTTTTTTGTTCTGAGCAAGCTCACTGTTGGGAACACAAAGGAAACACAGTAGAATTGAAGAGTGCTCTTTTCTCAAAAGCAGATTGTCTTTCTTGGAAGGCGAGCTAGCGTTTGTTTCCCAGTCCTAAATGGAGTTGTGTCACATGCAGTTTTTTGTCCTACGAGCAAGAGTTGTTTTCTGGTAAGACGAGTAACTATTGTGCTCCAAATGCCATACACAGTGCTAATAGCACTCGTGTCTGTTCCCCGCAAGTACAGTGTATTGGACTGAAGAGGAGCTACTGTTCTTGTCAGTTTCCTAAGCAGAGTTGAACTAGATATGACCCGTGTGTGTAGGAAGCACAGTTCTTTTGTTCTGAGCAAGCTCACTGTTCGGACCCCATAGGAAACACAGTAGAGTAGAAGAGTGCTCTTTTCTCAAAAGCAGAGTGTGTTTCATGTAAGGCGAGCTAGCATTTGTTTCCAGTCCTAAATGGAGTTGAATCACATGCAGTTTCTGGTCCTACGAGCAAGAGTTGTTTTCTGGGGAAGAAAGTCACTATTGCACTCCCATTGCCATACACATTACAAATAGCAATCGCGTCTGTTCCCAGCAAGTACAGTGTATTGGACTGAATAGGAGCTACTGTTCTTGTCAGTTTTCTAAGCAGAGTTGAACTAGATATGGTCCGTGTGTGTAGGAACCACAGTTTTTTGTTCTGAGCAAGCTCACTGTTCAGACCCCATAGGAAACACAGTAGAGTAGAAGAGTGCTCTTTTTTCAAAAGCGGAATGTGTTTCATGTAAGGCGAGCTGGCATTTGTTTCCCAGTCCTAAATGGAGTTGAATCACATGAAGTTTTTGGTCCTACCAGCAAGAGTTGTTTTCTGGTAAGAAGAGTCACTATTGTGCTCCCATTGTCATACACAGTGCAAATAGCCCTGGCGTCTGTTCCCAGCATGTACAGTGTATTGGACTGAAGAGGATCTACTGTTCTTGTCAGGTTCCTAAGCAGAGTTGAACTAGATATGGCCGTGTGTGTAGGAAACACACTTCTTTTGTTCTGATCAAGCTCACTCTTCTGGCCCTGTAGGAATCACAGTAGAGTAGAAGATTGCTCTTTTCTCAAAAGCAGAGTGTGTTTCTTGTAAGGCGAGCTAGCGTTTGTTTCCCAGTCCTAAATGGAGTTGAATGACATGCAGTTTCTGTTCCTACGACCAAAAGTTGTTTTCTGGTAAGGAAGTCACTATTGCGCTCCCATTGCCATACACAGTTCAAATAGCACTCGCGTCTGTTCCCAGCAAGTACAGTGAATCGGACTGAGGAGTAGCTACTGTTCTTAACAGTTTCCTAAGCAGAGTAGAACGAGATATGGCCCTGTGTGTAGGAAGCACAGTTCTTTTGTTCTGAGCAAGCTCACTGTTTGGACCCCGTAGGAAACACAGTAGAGAAGAAGAGTGCTCTTTTATGAAAAGCAGAGTGTGTTTCATGTAAGGCGAGCTAGCGTTTGTTTCCTAGTCCTAAATGGAGTTGAATAACATGCAGTTTCTGGTCCTACGAGCAAGAGTTGTTTTCTGGTAAGGAAAGTCACTATTGCGCTCCCATTGCCATACACAGTGCAAATAGCACTGGCGTCTGTTCCCAGCAAGTACAGTGTATTGGACTGAATAGGACCTACTGTTCTTGTCAGTTTCCAAAGCAGAGTTGAACTATATATGGCCCGTGTGTGGAGGAAGCACAGTTATTTTGTTCTGAGCAAGTTCACTGTTCTGGCCCTATAGGAAACACAGTAGAGTAGAAGAGTGGTCTTTTCTCAAGAGCAGAGTGTGTTTCTTGTAAGGCGAGCTCGCGTTTGTTTCCCAGTACTAAATGGAGTTGAATCGCATGCAGGTTCTGGTCCTAAGAGCAAGAGTTGTTTTCTGGTAAGAAGAGTCACTATTGTGCTCCCATTGTCATACACAGGGCAAATAGCACTCGCGTCTGTTCCCAGCATGTACAGTGTATTGGACTGAAGAGGATCTACTGTTGTTGTCAGTTTCCTAAGCAGAATTGAACTAGATATGGCCGTGTGTGTAGGAAGCACAGTTCTTTTGTTCTGAGCAAGCTCACTGTTCGGACCCTGTAGGAAACACAGTAGAGTAGAATAGTGCTGTTTTCTCAAAAGCAGAGTGTGTTTCTTGTAAGTCGAGTTAGCGTTTGTTTCCCAGTCCTAAATGGAGTTGAATCACATGCAGTTTCTGGTCCTATGAGCAAGAGTTATTTTCTCTTACGGAAAGTCACTATTGCGTACCCATTGCCATCCACAGTGCAAATAGCACTCGCGTCTGTTCCCAGCAAGTACAGTGTATCGGACTGAGGAGGAGCTACTGTTCTTGTCAGTTTCCTAAGCAGAGTTGAACGAGATATGGCCCGTGTGTCTAGGAAGCACAGTTCTTATGTTCTGAGCAAGCTCACTGTTCTGGCCCTATAGGAAACACAGTAGAGTAGAAGAGTGCTCTTTTCTCAAAAGCAGAGTGTGTTTCTTGTAAGGCGAGCTAGCGTTTGTTTCCCAGTCCTAAATGGAGTTGAATCCCATGCAGTTTCTGGTCCTACGAGCAAAAGTTGTTTTGTGGTAAGAAGAGTCACTATTATGCTACAATTGCCATACACAGTGCAAATAGCACTCGCGTCTGTTCCCAGCAAGTACGTGTATTGGACTGAAGAGGAGCTACTGTTCTTGTCAGTTTCCTAAGCAGATTTGAAGTAGATATGGTCCGTGTCTGTAAGAAGCACAGTTCTTTTGTTCTGAGCAAGCTCACTGTTCTAGCCCTATACGAAACACAGTAGAGTAGAAGAGTGCTCTTTTCTCAAAAGCAGAGTGTGTTTCTTGTAAGGTGAGCTAGCGTTTGTTTCCCAGTCCTAAATGGAGTTGAATCACATGCAGTTTCTGTTCCTACGAGCAAGGGTTGTTTTCTGGTAAGGAAAGTCACTATTGCGCTCCCATTGCCATACACAGTGCAAATAGCACTCGAGTCTGTTCCAGCAAGTACAGTGTATAGGACTGAAGAGGAGCTACTGTTCTTGCCAGTTTCCTAAGCAGAGTTGAACGAGATATGGCCTGTGTGTGTAGGAAGCACAGTTCTCTTGTTCTGAGCAAGATCACTGTTCTGGCCCTATAGGAAACACAGTAGAGTAGAAGAGTGCTCTTTTCTCTAAAGCAGAGTGTGTTTCTTGTAAGGCGAGCTTGTGTTTGTTTCCTAGTCCTAAATGGAATTGAATCACATGCAGTTTCTGGTCCTATGAGCAAGAGTTGTTTTCTGGGAAAGAAAGTCACTATTGCACTCCCATTGCCATACACATTACAAATAGGACTCGCGTCTGTTCCCAGCAAGTACAGTGTATTGGACTGAATAGGATCTACTGTTCTTGTCATGTATATAAGCAGATTTGAACTAGATATGGCCGTGTGTGTAGGAAGCACAGTTTTTTTGTTCTGAGCAAGCTCACTGTTCGGACCCCTTAGGAAACACAGTAGAGTAGAAGAGTGCTCTTTTCTCTAAAGCAGAGTGTGTTTCTTGTAATGCGAGCTAGCATTTGTTTCCCAGTCCTCAATGGAGTTGAATCACATGCAGTATCTGATCCTACGAGCAAGAGTTGTTTTCTGGAAATGAAAGTCACTATTGCGCTCCCATTGCCATACACAGTGCAAATAGCACTGGCGTCTGTTCCCAGCAAGTATAGTGTTTTGGACTGAAGAGGAGCTACTGTTCTTGTCAGTTTCCTAAGCAGAGTTGAACTAGATATGGCCCGTGGGTGTAGGAAGCACAGTTTTTTTGTTCTGAGCAAGCTCACTGTTCGGACCCCTTAGGAAACACAGTAGAGTAGAAGAGTGCTCTTTTCTCAAATGCAGAGCGTGTTTCTTGTAAGGCAAGCTAGCGTTTGTTTCCCAGTCCTAAATGGAGTTGAATCACATGCAGTTTTTTGTCCTACGAGTAAGATTGGTTTTCTGGGGAAGAAAGTCACTATTGCACTCCCATTGCTATACACATTACAAATAGCAATCGCGTGTGTTCCCAGCAAGTACAGTGTATTGGAGTGAATAGGAGCTACTGTTCTTGTCAGTTTCCTAAGCAGAGTTGAACTAGATATGG
The DNA here is from genome assembly GCF_949786415.1 of Peromyscus eremicus. Classification (NCBI taxonomy): domain Eukaryota; kingdom Metazoa; phylum Chordata; class Mammalia; order Rodentia; family Cricetidae; genus Peromyscus; species Peromyscus eremicus. The sequence continues at coordinate 5,817 of NW_026738172.1, forward strand.
TCCGTGTGTGTAGGAACCACAGTTTTTTGTTCTGAGCAAGCTCACTGTTCAGACCCCATAGGAAACACAGTAGAGTAGAAGAGTGCTCTTTTCTCAAAAGCAGAATGTGTTTCATGTAAGGCGAGCTAGCATTTGTTTCCCAGTCCTAAATGGAGTTGAATCACATGCAGTTTTTGGTCCTACCAGCAAGAGTTGTTTTCTGGTAAGGAAAGTCACTATTGCGCTCCCATTGCCATACACAGTGCAAATAGCACTCACGTCTGTTCCCAGCAAGTACAGTGTATCGTACTGAAGAGGAGCAACTGTTCTTGTCAGTTTCCTAAGCAGTGTTGAACTAGATATGGCCCGTGTGTAGGAAGCACAGTTCTTTTGTTTTGAGCAAGCTCATTGTTCTGGCCTATTTGGAAACACAGTAGAGTAGAAGAGTGCTCTTTTCTCTAAAGCAGAGTGTGTTTCTTGTAAGGCCAGCTAGCGTTTGTTTCCCAGTCCTAAATAGAGTTGAATCCCATCCATTTTCTGGTCCTACGAGCAAGAGTTGTTTTCTGGTAAGAAGAGTCAATATTGCGCTGCCATTGCCATACCTAGGACAAATAGCACTGGCGTCTGTTCCCAGGAAGTACAGTGTATTGGACTGAAGAGGATCTACTGTTCTTGTCAGGTTCGTAAGCAGAATTGAAATAGATATGGCCGTGTGTGTCGGAAGCACAGTTCTTTTGTTCTGAGCAAGTTCACTGTTCGGACTTCTTAGAAAACACAGTAGAGTAGAAGAGTGCTTTTTTCTCTAAAGCAGAGTGTGTTTCTTGTAAGGCGAGCTAGTGTTTGTTTCACAGTCCTAAATGGAGTCGAATCACATGATGTTTCTGGTCCTATGAGCAAGAGTTGTTTTCTGGTAAGTAGAGTCACTATTGTACTCCCATTGTCATACACAGTGCAAATAGCACTGGCGTCTGTTCCCAGCATGTACAGTGTATTGGACTGAAGAGGATCTACTGTTCTTGTCAGGTTCCTATGCAGAGTTGAACTAGATATGGCCGTGTGTGTAGGAAGCACACTTCTTTTGTTCTGAGCAAGCTCACTCTTCTGGCCCTGTAGGAATCACAGTAGAGTAGAAGAGTGCTCTTTTCACAAAAGCAGAGTGTGTTTCTTGTAAGGCGAGCTAGCGTTTGTTTCCCAGTCCTAAATGGAATTGAATCACATGCAGGTTCTGGTCCTACGAGCAATAGTTGTTTTCTGGTAAGGAAAGTCACTTTTGTGCTCCCATGGTCATACACAGTGCAAATAGCACTCGCGTCTGTTCCCAGCAAGTACAGTGTATCAGACTGAAGAGAAGCTACTGTTCTTGTCAGTTTCCTAAGCAGAGTTGAACGAGATATGTCCCGTGTGTGTAGGAAGCACAGTTCTTTTGTTCTGAGCAAGGTCACTGTTTGGAACCCATAGGAAACACAGTAGAGTAGAAGAGTGCTGTTTTCTCAAAAGCAGAGTGTGTTTTTTGAAGGCAAGCTAGCGTTTGCTTCCCAGTCCTAAGTGGAGTTGAATCACATGCAGTTTCTGGTCCTACGAGCAAGAGTTGTTTTCTGGTAAGAAGAGTCACTATTGTGCTGCCATTGCCATACACAGGACAAATAGCACTGGCGTCTCTTCCCAGCAAGTACAGTGTATTGGACTCAGAGGATCTACTGTTCTTGTCAGGTTCCTAAGCAGAGTTGAACTAGATATGGCCGTGTGTGTAGGAAGCACAGTGTTATTGTTCTGAGAAAGCTCACTGTTGGGAACACATAGGAAACACAGTAGAATTGAAGAGTGCTCTTTCCTCAAAAGCAGAGTGTCTTTCTTGGAAGGCGAGCTAGCGTTTGTTTCCCAGTCCTAAATGGAGTTGAGTCACATGCAGTTTTTTGTCCTACGAGTAAGATTGGTTTTCTGGTAAGACGAGTCACTATTGTGCTCCAATTGCCATATACTGTGCAAATAGCACTGACGACTGTTCCCCGCAAGTACAGTTTATTGGACTGAAGAGGAGCTACTGTTCTTGTCAGTTTCCTAAGCAGAGTTGAACTAGATATGGCCCGTGAGTGTAGGAAGCACAGTTCTTTTGTTCTGAGCAAGCTCACTGTTCGGACCCCATAGGAAACACAGTAGAGTAGAAGAGTGCTCTTTTCTCAAAAGCAGAGTGTGTTTCATGTAAGGCTTGCTAGCATTTGTTTCCCAGTCCTAAATGGAGTTGAATCACATGCAGTTTCTGGTCCTATGAGCAAGAGTTGTTTTCTGGTAAGGAAAGTCACTATTGCGCTCCCATTGCCATCCACAGTGCAAATAGCACTCGCGTCTGTTCCCAGCAAGTACAGCGTATCAGACTGAAGAGGAGCTACTGTTCTTGTCAGTTTCCTAAGCAGAGTTGAACTAAATATGGCCCGTGTGTGTAGGAAGCATAGTTCTTTTGTTCTGAGCAAGCTCACTGTTCTGGCCCTATAGGAAACACAGTAGAGTAGAAGAGTGCTCTTTTCTCTAAAGCAGAGTGTGTTCCTTGTAAGGCAAGTGAGCATTTGTTTCCCAGTCCTAAATGGAGTTGAATCCCATGCAGTTTCTGGTCCTACGAGCAAGAGTTGTTTTCTGGGGAAGAAAGTCAGTATTGCACTCCCATTGCCATACACAGGACAAATAGCACTGTTGTCTGTTTCCAGCAGTACATTGTATTGGACTGAATCGGAGCTACTGTTCTTGTCAGGTACCTAAGCAGAATTGAACTAAGTATGGCGGTGTGTGTAGGAAGCACAGTTTTTTTGTTCTGAGCAAGCTCACTGTTTGGAACTCATAGGAATCACAGAAGAGTAGAAGAGTGCTCTTTTCTCTAAAGCAGAGTGTGTTTCTTGTAAGGCGAGCTGGCTATTGTTTCCTAGTCCTAAATGGAGTGGAATCACATGCAGTTTCTGGTCCTACGAGCAAGAGTTTTTTTCCGGTAAGGAAAGTCACTATTGCACTCCCATTGCCATACACAGTGCAAATAGCATTCGCATCTGTTCCCAGCAAGTACAGTGTATTGAACTGAAGAGGAGCTACTGTTCTTGTCAGTTTCCTAAGCAGAGTTGAACTAGATATGGCCCGTGTGTGTAGGAAGCACAGTTCTTTTGTTCTGAGCAAGCTCACTGTTCTGGCCCTATAGGAAACACAGTAGAGTAGAAGAGTGCTCTTTTCTCAAAAGCAGAGTGTGTTTCTTGTAAGGCTAACTAGCGTTTGTTTCCCAGTCCTAAATGGAGTTGAATCACATGCAGGTTCTGGTCCTACGAGCAAGAGTTGTTTTCTGGTAAGGAAAGCCACTATTGTGCTCTTATTGCCATACACAGTGCAAATAGCACTCGCGTCTGTTCCCAGCAAGTACGTGTATTCGACTGAATAGGAGCTACTGTTCTTTTCAGTTTCCTAAGCAGAGTTGAACTAGATATGGTCCGTGTGTGTAGGAAGCACAGTTCTTTTGTTCTGAGCAAGCTTACTGTTCTGGCCCTATAGGAAACCCAGGAGAGTACAAGAGTGCTCTTTTCTCAAAAGCAGAGTGTGTTTCTTGTAAGGCGAGCTAGCGTTTGTTTCCTAGTCCTAAATGGAGTTGAATGACATGCAGTTTCTGGTCCTACGAGCAAGAGTTGTTTTCTGGTAAGGAAGTCACTATTGCGCTCCCATTGCCATACACAGTGCAAATAGCACTCGCGTCTGTTCCCAGCAAGTACAGTGTATCGGACTGAGGAGGAGCTACTGTTCTTAACAGTTTCCTAAGCAGAGTAGAACGAGATATGGCCGTGTGTGTAGGAAGCACAGTTCTTTTGTTCTGAGCAAGCTCACTGTTTGGACCCCATAGGAAACACAGTAGAGAAGAAGAGTTCTCTTTTATGAAAAGCAGAGTGTGTTTCATGTAAGGCGAGCTAGCGTTTATTTCCTAGTCCTAAATGGAGTTGAATAACATGCAGTTTCTGGTCCTACGAGCAAGAGTTGTTTTCTGGTAAGGAAAGTCACTATTGCGCTCCCATTGCCATACACAGTGCAAATAGCACTCGCGTCTGTTCCCAGCAAGTACAGTGTATTGGACTGAATAGGACCTACTGTACTTGTCAGTTTCCAAAGCAGAGTTGAACTCTATATGGCCCGTGTGTGGAGGAAGCACAGTTCTTTTGTTCTGAGCAAGCTCACTGTTCTGGCCCTATAGGAAACACAGTAGATAGAAGAGTGGTCTTTTCTCAAGAGCAGAGTGTGTTTCTTGTAAGGCGAGCTCGCGTTTGTTTCCCAGTACTAAATGGAGTTGAATCCCATGCAGGTTCTGGTCCTACGAGCAAGAGTTGTTTTCTGGTAAGAAGAGTCACTATTGTGCTCCCATTGTCATACACAGGGCAAATAGCACTGGCGTATGTTCCCAGCATGTACAGTGTATTGGACTGAAGAGGAGCTACTGTTCTTGTCAGGTATATAAGCAGATTTGAACTAGATATGGCCGTGTGTGTAGGAAGCACAGTTTTTTTGTTCTGAGCAAGCTCACTGTTCGGACCCCATAGGAAACACAGTAGAGTAGAAGAGTGCTCTTTTCTCTAGAGCAGAGTGTGTTTCTTGTAATGCGAGCTAGCATTTGTTTCCCAGTCCTCAATGGAGTTGAATCACATGCAGTATCTGATCCTACGAGCAAGAGTTGTTTTCTGGAAATGAAAGTCACTATTGTGCTCCCATTGCCATACACAGTGCAAATAGCACTGGCGTCTGTTCCCAGCAAGTATAGTGTTTTGGACTGAAGAGGAGCTACTGTTCTTGTCAGTTTCCTAAGCAGAGTTGAACTAGATATGGCCCGTGGGTGTAGGAAGCACAGTTTTTTTGTTCTGAGCAAGCTCACTGTTGGTAACAGAAAGGAAACACAGTAGAGTAGAAGAGTGCTCTTTTCTCAAAAGCAGAGTGTCTTTCTTGGAAGGCGAGCTAGCGTTTGTTTCCCAGTCCTAAATGGAGTTGAGTCACATGCAGTTTTTTGTCCTACGAGCAAGATTTGTTTTCTGGTAAGACGAGTAACTATTGTGCTCCAAATGCCATACACAGTGCTAATAGCACTGGCGTCTGTTCCCCGCAAGTACAGTGTATTGGACTGAAGAGGAGCTACTGTTCTTGTCAGTTTCCTAAGCAGAGTTGAACTAGATATGACCCGTGTGTGTAGGAAGCACAGTTCTTTTGTTCTGAGCAAGGTCACTGTTCGGACCCCATAGGAAACACAGTAGAGTAGAGGAGTGCTCTTTTCTCAAAAGCAGAGTGTGTTTCTTGTAAGGCGAGCTAGCATTTGTTTCCCAGTCCTAAATGGAGTTGAATCACATGAAGTTTCTGGTCCTACGAGCAAGAGTTGTTTTCTGGTAAGGAAAGTCACTATTGCGCTCCCATTGCCATCCACAGTGCAAATAGCACTCGCATCTGTTCCCAGCAAGTACAGTGTATCGGACTGAAGAGGAGCTACTGTTCTTGTCAGTTTCCTAAGCAGAGTTGAACTAGATATGGCCCATGTGTGTGGGAAGCACAGTTCTTTTGTTCTGAGCAAGCTCACTGTTCGGAGCCCTTAGGAAACACAGTAGAGTAGAAGAGTGCTCTTTTCTCAAATGCAGAGCATGTTTCTTGTAAGGCAGACTAGCGTTTGTTTCCCAGTCCTAAATGGAGTTGAATCACATGCAGTTTCTGGTCCTACGAGCAAGAGTTGTTTTCTGGGGAAGAAAGTCACTATTGCACTCCCATTGCCATACACATTACAAATAGCAATCGAGTCTGTTCCCAGCAAGTACAGTTTATTGGACTGAATAGGCGCTACTGTTCTTGTCAGTTTCCTAAGCAGAGTTGAACTAGATATGGTCCCTGTGTGTAGGAACCACTGTTTTTTGTTCTGAGCAAGCTCACTGTTCTGGCCGTATAGGAAACACAGTAGAGTAGAAGAGTGCTCTTTTCTCAAAAGCAGAATGTGTTTCATGTAAGGCGAGCTGGCATTTGTTTCCCAGTCCTAAATGAGTTGAATCACATGCAGTTTTTGGTCCTACCAGCAAGAGTTGTTTTCTGGTAAGGAAAGTCACGATTGCGCTCCCATTGCCATACACAGTGCAAATATCACTCGCGTCTGTTCCCAGCAAGTGCAGTGTATTGTACTGAAGAGGAGAAACTGTTCTTGTCAGTTTCCTAAGCAGTGTTGAACTAGATATGGCCCGTGTGTAGGAAGCACAGTTCTTTTGTTTTGAGCAAGCTCATTGTTCTAGCCTATTTGGAAACACAGTAGAGTAGAAGAGTGCTCTTTTCTCTAAAGCAGAGTGTGTTTCTTGTAAGGCCAGCTAGCGTTTGTTTCCCAGTCCTAAATAGAGTTGAATCCCATGCATTTTCTGGTCCTACGAGCAAGAGATGTTTTCTGGTAAGAAGAGTCAATATTGCGCTGCCATTGCCATACACAGGACAAATAGCACTGGCGTCTGTTCCCAGCAAGTACAGTGTATTGGACTGAAGAGGATCTACTGTTCTTGTCAGGTTCGTAAGCAGAATTGAAATAGATATGGCCGTGTGTAGGAAGCCCAGTTCTTTTGTTCTGAGCAAGCTCACTGTTCGGACCCCATAGGAAACACAGTAGAGTACAAGAGTGCTCTTTTCTCAAAAGGAGATTATGTTTCTTGAAAGGTGAGCTAGTGTTTGTTTCCCAGTCCTAAATGGAGTTGAATCACATGCAGTTTCTGGTCCTACGAGCAAGAGTTGTTTTCTGGTAAGAAGAGTCACTATTGCGTTCGCGTTGTCATACACAGGGCAAATAGCACTGGCGTCTGTTCCAAGAATGTACAGTGTATTGGACTGAAGAGGATCTACTATTCTTGTCAGTTTCCTAAGCAGAATTGAACTAGATATGGCCGTGTGTGTAGGAAGCACAGTGCTTTTGTTCTGAGCAAGATCACTGTTTTGGCCCTATAGGAAAAACAGTAGAATAGAAGAGTGCTCTTTTCTCAAAAGCAGAGTGTGTTTCTTGTAAGGCGAGCTAGCGTTTGTTTCCCAGTACTAAATGGAGTTGAATCACATGCAGTTTTTGGTCCTACGAACAAGAGTTCTTTTCTGGTAAGGAAAGTGACTATTGCGCTCCCACTGCCATACACAGTGCAAATAGCTCTCGCGTCTGTTCCCACAAAGTACAGGGTATTGCACTGAAGAGGAGCTACTCTTCTTGTCAGTTTCCTAAGCAGAGTTGAACTAGATATGGCCCGTATGTGTAGGAAGCACAGTTCTTTTGTTCTGAGCAAGCTCACTGTTCGGACCCCATAGGAAACACAGTAGAGTAGAAGAGTGCTCTTTTCTCAAAAGCAGAGTGTGTTTCTTGTAAGGCGAGCTAGTGTTTGTTTTCCAGTAAGAAATGGATTTGAATCCCATGCAGTTTCTGGTGCTACGAGCAAGAGTTGTTATCTGGTAAGAAGAGTCACTATTGCGCTCCCATTTCCATACACAGTGCAAATAGCACTCGCGTCTGTTCACAGCAAGTACAGTGTATTGGACTGAAGAGGAGCTACTGTTCTTGTCAGTTTCCTAAGCAGAGTTGAAGTAGATATGTCCCGTGTGTGTAGGAAGCACAGTTCTTTTGTTCTGAGCAAGCTCACTTTTCGGACCCCATAGCAAACACAGTAGAGTAGAAGAGTGCCCTTTTCTCAAAAGCAGAGTGTGTTTCTTGTAATCGAGCTAGCGTTTGTTTCCCAATCCTAAATGGAGTTGTGTCACATGCAGTTTCTGGTCCTATGAGCAAGAGTTGTTTTCTGGTAAGAAGAGTCACTATTGCGCTCCCATTGTCATACACAGGGCAAATAGCACTCGCGTCTGTTCCCAGCATGTACAGTGTATTGGACTGAAGAGGAGCTACTGTTCTTGTCAGTTTCCTAAGGAGAGTTGAACTAGATATAGCCCGTGTGTGTAGGAAGCACAGTTCTTTTGTTCTGAGCAAGCTCACTTTTCGGACCCCATAGCAAACACAGTAGAGTAGAAGAGTGCTCTTTTATCAAAAGCAGAGTGTTTTTCTTGTAAAGCGAGCTAGCGTTTGTTTCCCAGTTCTAAATGGAGTTGAATCACATGCAGTTTCTGGTCCTACGAGCAAGAGTTGTTTTCTGGTAAGAAGAGTCACTATTGTGCTCCCATTGTCATACACAGGGCAAATAGCACTGGCGTCTGTTCCCAGCAAGTACAGTGTATGGGACGGAAGAGGATCTACTGTTCTTGTCAGTTTCTTAAGCAGAATTGAACTAGATATGGCCGTGTGTGTAGGAAGCACAGTTCTTTTGTTCTGAGCAAGCTCACTGTTTAGGCCCTGTAGGAAACACAGTAGAGTAGAAGAGTGCTCTTTTCTCAAAAGCAGAGTGTGTTTCTTGTAAGGCGAGCTAGAGTTTGTTTCCCAGTCTTAAATGGCGTTGAATCACATGCAGTTTTTGGTCCTACGCGCTAGAGTTTTTTTCTGGTAAAGAAAGTCACTATTGAGATCCCATTGCCATACATAGTGGAAATAGCACTCGCGTCTGTTCACAGCAAGTACACTGTATTGGACGGAAGATGAGCTACTGTTCTTCTCAGTTTCCTAAGCAGAGTTGAACTAGATATGGCCCCTGTGTGTAGGAAGCACAGTTCTTTTGTTCTGAGCAAGCTCACTATTCTGGCCCTATAGAAAACACAGTAGAGTAGAAGAGTGCTCTTTTGTCAAAAGCAGAGTGTGTTTCTTGTAAGGCAAGCTATCGTTTGGTTCCCAGTCCTAAATGGAGTTGAATCACATGCAGTTTCTGGTCCTACGAGCTAGAGTGTTTTTCTGGTAAGGAAAGACACTATTGCGCTCCCATTGACATACACAGTGCAAATAGCACTCGCGTCTGTTCCCATCAAGTACAGTGTATGGGACTGAAGAGGATCTACTGTTCTTGTTAGTTTCCTAAGCAAAATTGAACTAGATATGGCCGTGTGTGTAGGAAGCACATTTCTTTTGTTCTGAGTAAGCTCACTGTTCTGGCCCTATAGGAAACACAGTAGAGTAGAAGAGTGGTCTTTTCTCAAAAGCAGAGTGTCTTTCTTGTAAGGCGAGCTAGCGTTTGTTTCCCAGTCCTCAATGGAGGTGAATCACATGTATTTTTTGATCCTACGAGCAAGTGTTGTTTTCTGGTAAGGAAAGTCACTATTGCCCTCCCATTGCCACACACAGTGCAAAGAGGTCTCACGTCTGTTCCCATCAAGTACAGTGTATTGGACTGAAGAGGTGCTACTGTTCTTGTCAGTTTCCTCAGAAGAATTGAACTAGATATGGCCGTGTGTGTAGGAAGCACAGTTCTTTTGTTCTGAGCAAGCTCACTATTCCTATCCTATAGGAAATACAGTAGAGTAGAAGAGTGCTCTTTTCTCAAAAGCAGAGTTTGTTTCTTGTAAGGCGAGCTAGCGTTTGTTTCCCGTCCTAAAAGGAGTTGAATCACATGCAGTTTCTGGTCCTAGGAGCAAGAGTTGTTTTCTGGTACGAAGTGTCACTATTTCGCTCCCATTGCCATATACAGTGCAAAGAGGACTCGCGTCTGTTCCCATTAAGTACAGTGTATTGGACTGAAGAGGAGCTACTGTTCTTGTCAGTTTCCTAAGCAGAGTTGAACTAGGTATGGCCCGTTTGTGTAGGAAGCAAAGTTTTTTTGTTCTGAGCAAGCTCACTGTTCGGACCCCATAGGAAACACAGTAGAGTACAAGAGTGCTCTTTTCTCAAAAGGAGATTATGTTTCTTGAAAGGTGAGCTAGTGTTTGTTTCCCAGTCCTAAATGGAGTTGAATCACATGCAGTTTCTGGTCCTACGAGCAAGAGTTGTTTTCTGGTAAGAAGAGTCACTATTGCGTTCGCGTTGTCATACACAGGGCAAATAGCACTGGCGTCTGTTCCAAGAATGTACAGTGTATTGGACTGAAGAGGATCTACTATTCTTGTCAGTTTCCTAAGCAGAATTGAACTAGATATGGCCGTGTGTGTAGGAAGCACAGTGCTTTTGTTCTGAGCAAGATCACTGTTTTGGCCCTATAGGAAAAACAGTAGAATAGAAGAGTGCTCTTTTCTCAAAAGCAGAGTGTGTTTCTTGTAAGGCGAGCTAGCGTTTGTTTCCCAGTACTAAATGGAGTTGAATCACATGCAGTTTTTGGTCCTACGAACAAGAGTTCTTTTCTGGTAAGGAAAGTGACTATTGCGCTCCCACTGCCATACACAGTGCAAATAGCTCTCGCGTCTGTTCCCACAAAGTACAGGGTATTGCACTGAAGAGGAGCTACTCTTCTTGTCAGTTTCCTAAGCAGAGTTGAACTAGATATGGCCCGTATGTGTAGGAAGCACAGTTCTTTTGTTCTGAGCAAGCTCACTGTTCGGACCCCATAGGAAACACAGTAGAGTAGAAGAGTGCTCTTTTCTCAAAAGCAGAGTGTGTTTCTTGTAAGGCGAGCTAGTGTTTGTTTTCCAGTAAGAAATGGATTTGAATCCCATGCAGTTTCTGGTGCTACGAGCAAGAGTTGTTATCTGGTAAGAAGAGTCACTATTGCGCTCCCATTTCCATACACAGTGCAAATAGCACTCGCGTCTGTTCACAGCAAGTACAGTGTATTGGACTGAAGAGGAGCTACTGTTCTTGTCAGTTTCCTAAGCAGAGTTGAAGTAGATATGTCCCGTGTGTGTAGGAAGCACAGTTCTTTTGTTCTGAGCAAGCTCACTTTTCGGACCCCATAGCAAACACAGTAGAGTAGAAGAGTGCCCTTTTCTCAAAAGCAGAGTGTGTTTCTTGTAATCGAGCTAGCGTTTGTTTCCCAATCCTAAATGGAGTTGTGTCACATGCAGTTTCTGGTCCTATGAGCAAGAGTTGTTTTCTGGTAAGAAGAGTCACTATTGCGCTCCCATTGTCATACACAGGGCAAATAGCACTCGCGTCTGTTCCCAGCATGTACAGTGTATTGGACTGAAGAGGAGCTACTGTTCTTGTCAGTTTCCTAAGGAGAGTTGAACTAGATATAGCCCGTGTGTGTAGGAAGCACAGTTCTTTTGTTCTGAGCAAGCTCACTTTTCGGACCCCATAGCAAACACAGTAGAGTAGAAGAGTGCTCTTTTATCAAAAGCAGAGTGTTTTTCTTGTAAAGCGAGCTAGCGTTTGTTTCCCAGTTCTAAATGGAGTTGAATCACATGCAGTTTCTGGTCCTACGAGCAAGAGTTGTTTTCTGGTAAGAAGAGTCACTATTGTGCTCCCATTGTCATACACAGGGCAAATAGCACTGGCGTCTGTTCCCAGCAAGTACAGTGTATGGGACGGAAGAGGATCTACTGTTCTTGTCAGTTTCTTAAGCAGAATTGAACTAGATATGGCCGTGTGTGTAGGAAGCACAGTTCTTTTGTTCTGAGCAAGCTCACTGTTTAGGCCCTGTAGGAAACACAGTAGAGTAGAAGAGTGCTCTTTTCTCAAAAGCAGAGTGTGTTTCTTGTAAGGCGAGCTAGAGTTTGTTTCCCAGTCTTAAATGGCGTTGAATCACATGCAGTTTTTGGTCCTACGCGCTAGAGTTTTTTTCTGGTAAAGAAAGTCACTATTGAGATCCCATTGCCATACATAGTGGAAATAGCACTCGCGTCTGTTCACAGCAAGTACACTGTATTGGACGGAAGATGAGCTACTGTTCTTCTCAGTTTCCTAAGCAGAGTTGAACTAGATATGGCCCCTGTGTGTAGGAAGCACAGTTCTTTTGTTCTGAGCAAGCTCACTATTCTGGCCCTATAGAAAACACAGTAGAGTAGAAGAGTGCTCTTTTGTCAAAAGCAGAGTGTGTTTCTTGTAAGGCAAGCTATCGTTTGGTTCCCAGTCCTAAATGGAGTTGAATCACATGCAGTTTCTGGTCCTACGAGCTAGAGTGTTTTTCTGGTAAGGAAAGACACTATTGCGCTCCCATTGACATACACAGTGCAAATAGCACTCGCGTCTGTTCCCATCAAGTACAGTGTATGGGACTGAAGAGGATCTACTGTTCTTGTTAGTTTCCTAAGCAAAATTGAACTAGATATGGCCGTGTGTGTAGGAAGCACATTTCTTTTGTTCTGAGTAAGCTCACTGTTCTGGCCCTATAGGAAACACAGTAGAGTAGAAGAGTGGTCTTTTCTCAAAAGCAGAGTGTCTTTCTTGTAAGGCGAGCTAGCGTTTGTTTCCCAGTCCTCAATGGAGGTGAATCACATGTATTTTTTGATCCTACGAGCAAGTGTTGTTTTCTGGTAAGGAAAGTCACTATTGCCCTCCCATTGCCACACACAGTGCAAAGAGGTCTCACGTCTGTTCCCATCAAGTACAGTGTATTGGACTGAAGAGGTGCTACTGTTCTTGTCAGTTTCCTCAGAAGAATTGAACTAGATATGGCCGTGTGTGTAGGAAGCACAGTTCTTTTGTTCTGAGCAAGCTCACTATTCCTATCCTATAGGAAATACAGTAGAGTAGAAGAGTGCTCTTTTCTCAAAAGCAGAGTTTGTTTCTTGTAAGGCGAGCTAGCGTTTGTTTCCCGTCCTAAAAGGAGTTGAATCACATGCAGTTTCTGGTCCTAGGAGCAAGAGTTGTTTTCTGGTACGAAGTGTCACTATTTCGCTCCCATTGCCATATACAGTGCAAAGAGGACTCGCGTCTGTTCCCATTAAGTACAGTGTATTGGACTGAAGAGGAGCTACTGTTCTTGTCAGTTTCCTAAGCAGAGTTGAACTAGGTATGGCCCGTTTGTGTAGGAAGCAAAGTTTTTTTGTTCTGAGCAAGCTCACTGTTCGGACCCCATAGGAAACACAGTAGAGTACAAGAGTGCTCTTTTCTCAAAAGGAGATTATGTTTCTTGAAAGGTGAGCTAGTGTTTGTTTCCCAGTCCTAAATGGAGTTGAATCACATGCAGTTTCTGGTCCTACGAGCAAGAGTTGTTTTCTGGTAAGAAGAGTCACTATTGCGTTCGCGTTGTCATACACAGGGCAAATAGCACTGGCGTCTGTTCCAAGAATGTACAGTGTATTGGACTGAAGAGGATCTACTATTCTTGTCAGTTTCCTAAGCAGAATTGAACTAGATATGGCCGTGTGTGTAGGAAGCACAGTGCTTTTGTTCTGAGCAAGATCACTGTTTTGGCCCTATAGGAAAAACAGTAGAATAGAAGAGTGCTCTTTTCTCAAAAGCAGAGTGTGTTTCTTGTAAGGCGAGCTAGCGTTTGTTTCCCAGTACTAAATGGAGTTGAATCACATGCAGTTTTTGGTCCTACGAACAAGAGTTCTTTTCTGGTAAGGAAAGTGACTATTGCGCTCCCACTGCCATACACAGTGCAAATAGCTCTCGCGTCTGTTCCCACAAAGTACAGGGTATTGCACTGAAGAGGAGCTACTCTTCTTGTCAGTTTCCTAAGCAGAGTTGAACTAGATATGGCCCGTATGTGTAGGAAGCACAGTTCTTTTGTTCTGAGCAAGCTCACTGTTCGGACCCCATAGGAAACACAGTAGAGTAGAAGAGTGCTCTTTTCTCAAAAGCAGAGTGTGTTTCTTGTAAGGCGAGCTAGTGTTTGTTTTCCAGTAAGAAATGGATTTGAATCCCATGCAGTTTCTGGTGCTACGAGCAAGAGTTGTTATCTGGTAAGAAGAGTCACTATTGCGCTCCCATTTCCATACACAGTGCAAATAGCACTCGCGTCTGTTCACAGCAAGTACAGTGTATTGGACTGAAGAGGAGCTACTGTTCTTGTCAGTTTCCTAAGCAGAGTTGAAGTAGATATGTCCCGTGTGTGTAGGAAGCACAGTTCTTTTGTTCTGAGCAAGCTCACTTTTCGGACCCCATAGCAAACACAGTAGAGTAGAAGAGTGCCCTTTTCTCAAAAGCAGAGTGTGTTTCTTGTAATCGAGCTAGCGTTTGTTTCCCAATCCTAAATGGAGTTGTGTCACATGCAGTTTCTGGTCCTATGAGCAAGAGTTGTTTTCTGGTAAGAAGAGTCACTATTGCGCTCCCATTGTCATACACAGGGCAAATAGCACTCGCGTCTGTTCCCAGCATGTACAGTGTATTGGACTGAAGAGGAGCTACTGTTCTTGTCAGTTTCCTAAGGAGAGTTGAACTAGATATAGCCCGTGTGTGTAGGAAGCACAGTTCTTTTGTTCTGAGCAAGCTCACTTTTCGGACCCCATAGCAAACACAGTAGAGTAGAAGAGTGCTCTTTTATCAAAAGCAGAGTGTTTTTCTTGTAAAGCGAGCTAGCGTTTGTTTCCCAGTTCTAAATGGAGTTGAATCACATGCAGTTTCTGGTCCTACGAGCAAGAGTTGTTTTCTGGTAAGAAGAGTCACTATTGTGCTCCCATTGTCATACACAGGGCAAATAGCACTGGCGTCTGTTCCCAGCAAGTACAGTGTATGGGACGGAAGAGGATCTACTGTTCTTGTCAGTTTCTTAAGCAGAATTGAACTAGATATGGCCGTGTGTGTAGGAAGCACAGTTCTTTTGTTCTGAGCAAGCTCACTGTTTAGGCCCTGTAGGAAACACAGTAGAGTAGAAGAGTGCTCTTTTCTCAAAAGCAGAGTGTGTTTCTTGTAAGGCGAGCTAGAGTTTGTTTCCCAGTCTTAAATGGCGTTGAATCACATGCAGTTTTTGGTCCTACGCGCTAGAGTTTTTTTCTGGTAAAGAAAGTCACTATTGAGATCCCATTGCCATACATAGTGGAAATAGCACTCGCGTCTGTTCACAGCAAGTACACTGTATTGGACGGAAGATGAGCTACTGTTCTTCTCAGTTTCCTAAGCAGAGTTGAACTAGATATGGCCCCTGTGTGTAGGAAGCACAGTTCTTTTGTTCTGAGCAAGCTCACTATTCTGGCCCTATAGAAAACACAGTAGAGTAGAAGAGTGCTCTTTTGTCAAAAGCAGAGTGTGTTTCTTGTAAGGCAAGCTATCGTTTGGTTCCCAGTCCTAAATGGAGTTGAATCACATGCAGTTTCTGGTCCTACGAGCTAGAGTGTTTTTCTGGTAAGGAAAGACACTATTGCGCTCCCATTGACATACACAGTGCAAATAGCACTCGCGTCTGTTCCCATCAAGTACAGTGTATGGGACTGAAGAGGATCTACTGTTCTTGTTAGTTTCCTAAGCAAAATTGAACTAGATATGGCCGTGTGTGTAGGAAGCACATTTCTTTTGTTCTGAGTAAGCTCACTGTTCTGGCCCTATAGGAAACACAGTAGAGTAGAAGAGTGGTCTTTTCTCAAAAGCAGAGTGTCTTTCTTGTAAGGCGAGCTAGCGTTTGTTTCCCAGTCCTCAATGGAGGTGAATCACATGTATTTTTTGATCCTACGAGCAAGTGTTGTTTTCTGGTAAGGAAAGTCACTATTGCCCTCCCATTGCCACACACAGTGCAAAGAGGTCTCACGTCTGTTCCCATCAAGTACAGTGTATTGGACTGAAGAGGTGCTACTGTTCTTGTCAGTTTCCTCAGAAGAATTGAACTAGATATGGCCGTGTGTGTAGGAAGCACAGTTCTTTTGTTCTGAGCAAGCTCACTATTCCTATCCTATAGGAAATACAGTAGAGTAGAAGAGTGCTCTTTTCTCAAAAGCAGAGTTTGTTTCTTGTAAGGCGAGCTAGCGTTTGTTTCCCGTCCTAAAAGGAGTTGAATCACATGCAGTTTCTGGTCCTAGGAGCAAGAGTTGTTTTCTGGTACGAAGTGTCACTATTTCGCTCCCATTGCCATATACAGTGCAAAGAGGACTCGCGTCTGTTCCCATTAAGTACAGTGTATTGGACTGAAGAGGAGCTACTGTTCTTGTCAGTTTCCTAAGCAGAGTTGAACTAGGTATGGCCCGTTTGTGTAGGAAGCAAAGTTTTTTTGTTCTGAGCAAGCTCACTGTTCGGACCCCATAGGAAACACAGTAGAGTACAAGAGTGCTCTTTTCTCAAAAGGAGATTATGTTTCTTGAAAGGTGAGCTAGTGTTTGTTTCCCAGTCCTAAATGGAGTTGAATCACATGCAGTTTCTGGTCCTACGAGCAAGAGTTGTTTTCTGGTAAGAAGAGTCACTATTGCGTTCGCGTTGTCATACACAGGGCAAATAGCACTGGCGTCTGTTCCAAGAATGTACAGTGTATTGGACTGAAGAGGATCTACTATTCTTGTCAGTTTCCTAAGCAGAATTGAACTAGATATGGCCGTGTGTGTAGGAAGCACAGTGCTTTTGTTCTGAGCAAGATCACTGTTTTTGGCCCTATAGGAAAAAACAGTAGAATAGAAGAGTGCTCTTTTCTCAAAAGCAGAGTGTGTTTCTTGTAAGGCGAGCTAGCGTTTTGTTTCCCAGTACTAAATGGAGTTGAATCACATGCAGTTTTTTGGTCCTACGAACAAGAGTTCTTTTCTGGTAAGGAAAGTGACTATTGCGCTCCCACTGCCATACACAGTGCAAATAGCTCTCGCGTCTGTTCCCACAAAGTACAGGGTATTGCACTGAAGAGGAGCTACTCTTCTTGTCAGTTTCCTAAGCAGAGTTGAAACTAGATATGGCCTGTATGTGTAGGAAGCACAGTTTCTTTTGTTCTGAGCAAGCTCACTGTTCGGACCCCATAGGAAAACACAGTAGAGTAGAAGAGTGCTCTTTTTCTCAAAAGCAGAGTGTGTTTTCTTGTAAGGCGAGCTAGTGTTTTGTTTTTCCAGTAAGAAATGGATTTGAATCCCATGCAGTTTCTGGTGCTACGAGCAAGAGTTGTTATCTGGTAAGAAGAGTCACTATTGCGCTCCCATTTCCATACACAGTGCAAATAGCACTCGCGTCTGTTTCACAGCAAGTACAGTGTATTGGACTGAAGAGGAGCTACTGTTCTTGTCAGTTTCCTAAGCAGAGTTGAAGTAGATATGTCCCGTGTGTGTAGGAAGCACAGTTCTTTTGTTTCTGAGCAAGCTCACTTTTCGGACCCCATAGCAAACACAGTAGAGTAGAAGAGTGCCCTTTTCTCAAAAGCAGAGTGTGTTTCTTGTAATCGAGCTAGCGTTTGTTTCCCAATCCTAAATGGAGTTGTGTCACATGCAGTTTTCTGGTCCTATGAGCAAGAGTTGTTTTCTGGTAAGAAGAGTCCACTATTGCGCTCCCATTGTCATACACAGGGCAAATAGCACTCGCGTCTGTTCCCAGCATGTACAGTGTATTGGACTGAAGAGGAGCTACTGTTCTTGTCAGTTTTCCTAAGGAGAGTTGAACTAGATTATAGCCCGTGTGTGTAGGAAGCACAGTTCTTTTGTTCTGAGCAAGCTCACTTTTCGGACCCCATAGCAAACACAGTAGAGTAGAAGAGTGCTCTTTTTATCAAAAGCAGAGTGTTTTTTTCTTGTAAAGCGAGCTAGCGTTTGTTTCCCAGTTCTAAATGGAGTTGAATCACATGCAGTTTTCTGGTCCTACGAGCAAGAGTTGTTTTCTGGTAAGAAGAGTCACTATTGTGCTCCCATTGTCATACACAGGGCAAATAGCACTGGCGTCTGTTCCCAGCAAGTACAGTGTATGGGACGGAAGAGGATCTACTGTTCTTGTCAGTTTCTTAAGCAGAATTGAACTAGATATGGCCGTGTGTGTAGGAAGCACAGTTCTTTTGTTCTGAGCAAGCTCACTGTTTAGGCCCTGTAGGAAAACACAGTAGAGTAGAAGAGTGCTCTTTTCTCAAAAGCAGAGTGTGTTTTCTTGTAAGGCGAGCTAGAGTTTTGTTTCCCAGTCTTAAATGGCGTTGAATCACATGCAGTTTTTTGGTCCTACGCGCTAGAGTTTTTTTCTGGTAAAGAAAGTCACTATTGAGATCCCATTGCCATACATAGTGGAAAATAGCACTCGCGTCTGTTCACAGCAAGTACACTGTATTGGACGGAAGATGAGCTACTGTTCTTCTCAGTTTCCTAAGCAGAGTTGAACTAGATATGGCCCCCTGTGTGTAGGAAGCACAGTTCTTTTGTTCTGAGCAAGCTCACTATTCTGGCCCTATAGAAAACACAGTAGAGTAGAAGAGTGCTCTTTTGTCAAAAGCAGAGTGTGTTTCTTGTAAGGCAAGCTATCGTTTGGTTCCCAGTCC